>NC_081186.1:79809826-79927873 GCF_029867415.1 Vicia villosa | reverse complement strand
GACACGCATACAACGAAGTGGAAATATAGTCTTCCTCACTAGATGAAAGTGCTACTACTGGTTCATTCTTCAAACACCATGAGATTGATGTTCCACGAAACATAAAGATGTATCCATATGTAGGAAATAGAATTCCGCAACCAGTATAAACTTTGATGTATCTTAGAATCCTTTTGACCGGTGCCTAGTGAAACATCTTTGGTCTCTCCATGAATCTTCTCACAATAGTGACACTTAACACCAAATTCAGTCGTGTATTGCACAAGTAACGCAAGGATTCAATCAATCTCCTATACTGAGTCAAATTTACCTCTTGCTCTTCCTAATTCTTATACAATTGTAACCTTGGTTCAAGTGGAGTAATGGTATCATTACAATGCTCCATTTTAAACTTCTTCAATATTTTAAGAGCATACCTTCTTTGGTGCATAAGCAGTCCTTTTTTGGAGTTATGAAACTCAATGCCAAGGAAGTATGTCATGATACCAAGATCGGTCATCTCGAATTCTTTAATAAGTTCACTCTTGATCTTAGAAATACGCATCTCATCATTGCCCGTGATCAACAAATCGTGTATGTACACACAAAGGGTGATCACCCCTTCACTTCTATTTGTCTTCACATTTACTCTATATTTAGATAAATATTTCTTGAAGCCAATATTCTTTAGAAAACCGTCTATCCTTTTGTTCCAAGCTCTAAGAGTTTATTTCAAACCATATGACGCTTTTCTCAAATTATAAAACCTTCCTTCTTGTTTTTTCACAACAAAACCAAGTGCGTCTCTATATAAACTTTCTCTTTAATTGGTCCGTTCAAAAATTCACATTTGACATCCATTTGATAGATGAAAAAGTTTTTTTTTATCCATAATACCAACAACTAGCCTTATGGTTTCAATTTTAGCAATCGGTGCAAATACCTCTTCAAAGTCTATGCCTTCTCTTTGCAAAAATCCCTTTTCAACCAATCGAGCGTTATGCTTGATTATTTCACCTTTGGGATTTACCTTCGGCTTATAGCCCCACACTACTAAAAAATTCGTTTTTAGTGACCGATTTAGTGACCGAAAACTTTTGGTCACCGTAGTGACCGAATTAGCCACCAAAATTTTATATTCATGAGCAAATTTTAAGAGGTCACTAAATCGGTCATAAAATAAATCAGCCACCGATTTAGAGACCAATATTTTGTGACCTAAATTTTGGTCACTATAGTGACCGAATTAGCCACCAAAATTTAATATTCATGAGCCAATTTTAAGTGGTCACTAAATCGGTCACAAAAAATAATTTTATATACAATTAAATTTTTATATATAAATTAGAGACCAAAATTTCGGTCACTAATATTTTTTGTTTTCTTTTTCTATTTTTAATCCTCTTTATTATTTTACTATTTCCTTTCCATTTTTTTAAAGATTTTAATTCTCTTTCAAATTTAAAATTTTACTAAAATTTTCATATTTTTATTGTTTTAACATATAATATATTTATAAAAAACTATATGTATATATGTTTAAATATAAAATATAACAATATTTGTTAAGTGGTGTAGTGGCAAGTTGTTATTAAAATACATGGAGGTCACAAGTTCGATTCCTAGGTATCACAATTTTTAATTTTATTTTATGAAAAAGAACACTAAAATCGGTCACTGAATTCGGTCACAAATTCGGTCTCTAAATTTCGGTCACTAAATTCGTCGCAAAAGCTTAGCGACTAGCACTTTTTCAACTGAAAAATAATGGTCGCTAAATCGGTCTCTAAACGTTTTAGTGACCGATTTTTAAACTTTTTCGGTCTCTAATTCGGTCACTAAAAGCGAATTTTCTAGTAGTGCCATATTACACCAATAAGCTTCTTTCTTTTCGGTAGATCAACTAACTCCCAAGTATTGTTTTTATCAATCGATTTCAGCTCCTCCTTTATGGAACAAATTCAATTTGGATCACTCCGGCCTCTTTCATCTTAACGAGTTCTGATTCGACCATAAATGCAAAATGGACGAAATTTCCATCAACATTGACTTCATTGTCTCAGAGTCTTTGAGGCAACATCTTTAGTTTGTTGATCTTCTAACATTTTCTTCATTTCGGGCCTTAACATCCGACGTTTATGCATTTCCCAATTATGCAAAATCTAGAATTTCGAAGGTGTAATCGATTATAGACTACTAGTAACCAATTACAGACTGCTCGTAACAGGTTATAGGTTGTTGACTTTCTTAGACTCATCGACCATAACGTCTCGGTTGATCACAATTCTTCTGTTTGAAGGATCATACAACTTGTAACCTCTAATAGAGTGATACCCAATAAGCATCACCAATTCACCCTTATGGTCCAGCTTCATTCTAAATTGTCCCGGAAAATGTCGATACGCTACAAAACTAAAAAATCTCAAATGGTTCAAATCTGGTTTGAATCCAGACCATGCCTATTTCAATTTTATCTTCTCAAGTTTCTTTTTTGGACACTTATTCAACAAATAGGCAGTCGTGGATACTGCTTCTCCCCATAACTCTTTCGGCAAGTTCTTTCCTTTTAACATGTTTGTCACCATGTTCATAATCTATCGATTATCCCTTTCGATAACACCATTTTGTTGTGGCGTATAAGGTGGTACTACATCATGTACTATCCGTTCTTGATCACAAAACTTCCCAAAGTCATTTGAGACATATTCGCCTCCACCATCTGTTTTGAGATTGCTTTGCTGCTCAACCATGGACTTGAACTTACTAAACACTTTGAATATCTCATCTCATCTTTTATCTTGATTAGGTATTTTCAAATATTTCTAATATAATATTCTATAAATGTGACAAAATATAAATTGCCACCAACCGAATCAACTTGCATCGGTCCACACACATTGGAGTACACCACCTCAAGGTGATGCTTGATTCTACAACCTGCATCCTTGTTGAATTTACCCTTGTATTGCTTCACTTGCACACAGTCTTCAAAAATTTCACCCGATATGTTGATGAATGGAAACTCCATTACCATTATGTTCTTTTGCAATGCATTGGGATATCTAAAATCAAGATGCACAAGACGGTAGTTCCATATCCAGTTATCCACTATTCTCGACTAGTTGCTGTAGCAAAACACCTATCTCCCCAACCTTAAGGTAAACCTTGAAATTTCTATTGGCATCCATACGAGCTTTAAGGATTAAAACCCCATTTGCATTCATAACGCGTAACACATTATTTTCCATGTGAATTTTGTAACCCTTCTCAAGAAATACTTAAAAGGTAACATTTGATTCAAGGAATATACAATACATATTTGATCAAGGAATGCCCATCATCCCTCTTCATGATAAAAAAATCACCAATCCCATTGTCCACTAAAGTGGTGTCATTCACGCTTTATTCTTCTTGGCTTGATTGAGTTTGACAATCCAATCCTTCCTCACCGTCATACGAGTAGAACAACCCGAGTCTAAATACCATTCATTGTTACTTTGAATTCCCTTTTTCGCACTCATTATAACGTTTTCTTCTGCCTATAACCGGTTAACATCTTTACGTGATTGTTACAACACGTTTCTGCAGCGTTCCCAGAACTGTTGTTGTTGTTTTGCAGTCTTCTACTGCTACATTCCTCTTTTGTAATAATGACCAAGAGTGTGTTATCATTATCAAACTCTTGTCTTAAAAACTTGGCTTCATCCACTTGAGGTTCTTTCTTATTCGGGTTGCAATCTCGTGCATAATTATCGAACTTTTGACAATTGAAGCATTGCATCTTGCTCTTGTCAAACTTTCCCTTTTCACCTATAAAATTGCCTTAACCACTATTCTTGTTGCAGATTCTCTCACCCTTTTGACAAGTCGGATTCTTAAATTTTGAGTTTGTCTTCCACCAAAATTCTGAAAATTCCCTTTACTCTTCATGGGCCATTTTCCTTTCGATTTCTTGTTCTTCTCAACCAACCAAGCTTGCAAAGTGATCTCCGTCTTTTCCTTGTCATTATTTCTCTCCTCCATCCTTTGCTCATGAGCCTTAAGAGAGCTTTGAAGCTCCTCTTTGTTCAACATCGCAAGATCATTCGATTCCTTAATCGCCACCACAATGTTATCAAACATTTTGTTCAGTAAAAGTTTCTCCACATGCCTTAATTTGGTTCACCAATCGAGTAATTCTCGTCACGTAATTGTTGATTGTCTCATTTTCCTCCATTTAAATCAATTTGAGTTGAGATTTGTGAGTTTGTAACCTCACCACCTCCGCCTTATAAGCCTATGCATATGCCATTTCTAAGATTTCTCACGCTTGCTTTAACGATTCACAATCACCAACTTTCTCATAGTTGTCACCATCCATACATTTATGGATCAAAAATAGTGCCTTGAATTATTTCTTCTTCTCTTCCTTATGCATTGCTCATTGTGAATTTTTTACACCTTCGACAATGGGATTCGCCGCATTCTTGATCCTTCAATAATATCTTGTTAGTCAAACAACACTTTCATTTGCTTGCACCATTATTCATAATTCTTCGCATCAAGGACGAGTATGTTTGTAGAGATTCTTTCGCTGGAGACAGAATTCATGTTGCACACTAGATGTTTAGTTGATCGAACTAGATTATCGATGTCAAATGATAGAACTTGGTATCATTGTTTGGTGAACAATGGAGGATTTGAATGGAGAGAGTGAGATAGAGATAAAGGAAAAAGAATTAGAGAGAGAAAGAGATAGATAGACAGAGAGAGAGATTGGGGGTGAGAATTTTCTATAACTTTTCATTAACCATAACAATGATACCTCTAGGGTATATATACAAGTGATTGAGATACAAAACAACAAGTCAAATAAGAGAAAAACCAAAAACTCGAACCTACAACTCACTGTGGATGCTTAACCAACTACACCAACTCCAAAAACACTTTTTTTCAACTTATTTGACTTATTTTGACACCTATAACCAGTTACACCCCGCGTTAACTAATTACAACACTTGAATTACTCAAAAACTCTTAACACATCTAAATCATTAGTTTGCTTTATTTTTTTTTAATATATTTAATAAAGTTATTAATTTATTATTTAGATATTCAAAAAAACTAATACATAATAAATTGCATTAAACATAAGTTTGTTTATCGGATGATGATAGAAATTGATTTTGTGAAAACTCTGTAAAAAAAGTTTAGATTAAGGATTTAATGTTTGAAGATTCTCTTATTTTGGTCTTTTAAGTCCAATCACTAAAATCTCTTAAAGTCCAATCAGTAAAATCTATGACGTGTCAATGTTTTTTTAATTGTTTTTAATTGATATGGAAGATTAAATGTCAGAATCTTGCATGCAAGGGGGAGCCTAGCCACTTGGCTATGAGTGCTTCTTTGTACAAAAACTTGCAACAAATATATATGATAACTTTATAATATTAAAAAATAAATTATTTCAATTACACTTTTATTTCAATTACATATATCTGTCTCACACTTACACATTCATTTCAACAATTCATATTTAATATTATTATTTTATTTGTTATATATTTTAAATTTATGCATAATATACTATTGCATAATTATTTTAAAAAATTTATTTAAAAATATCTTATATATAATGTTTATAAATTAACACATAAGTATATTTATTCATATTATTAAATTAATTAACATTTAATAATATATTTATTCATATTATTAAATTAATTAACATTTAATAATATGTTTATTTATATTATTTAATTAATTCATATTTATTTAGTGTGTGTGTATATATATATATATAATATGAATAAATATATTAGTTATAAACATTATGAAATATGAATGCATATTAATAAATATATATGAAAATAAATATAATAATATGAATTTTTTATATGAATAAATATATTATTAAAAAATATATTTATATCAAATCAAATTTTTTTCAATTATTTATCAAAAATCAAATCGAACTATATATAATTTATTTTTTTAATTAGATAAGTTTTTTATGTTAAAACTTATGAGTACAATGGACATGCATTTAATTCTAAGTTTGTATCACGTGTTCAAAGACTAATAAAAAAAACACACACATTTTAATCACTTTAATTCTTTAATGAGAGAGATGACTTGGTTTTGGTTAGGCATGAGAGGGATGGGGACAGCAGAATAATTGTGTCTCCTCTCTATCTTTTTTTATTAATGTTACTATTTATGGATAAGAAAATAATTTCTGATACAGTGGCAGTTCAGTTTTCCTTTTCAGAAATCCAATAGGAAATTCAAGAACATTTAAAAAGATAAGATGTCTCTTTCGTTTTAATTAATTTTGGGTTTCAACTCAATTTTGTATACACACTAGTATTAAATTCTTTGGTGCAGTGCAGCAGATAATATCCGATTTTTATTAAAAAACTCAATTGAAATTAATTGATGAATAAAAATGTTTTTATTCATAGTAGTAATTAAAATAATATTAATAACTATTTTATATTTTAACATTCTAATTTGTGCTCTAGTTGATTAAGAGAATTTCTTTGTACAATCCTTAATTTTATTAGAGTTCTTTGCTGAAATTTCAATTTTATCTTTTGAATTTGGAAATGTATATTCGAACGCATCATATTTTTTTAGAGGTGCTTTTAGAAATGTATTTCCGAATTCACCTATTGATTGATTTCGGAAATACATATCCGAAATAAATTGTTATGTTATGCAATCTGTCTTTTTTTCTAACTTTATCATAAAAATTTTGTCAAAATACCCGAACTTTTTTTTTTCAATTTTTTATGTTAATCATCTTTTATTTATTTTAACTTTAAAATGAAGATGAAGATATAATGACATAAAATATAAAATATGTTATAAAATTATATAACTATTATTTACAATTATTTGTATTAATGAATAAAAAGAAATAATTAAATTAAAATTGGCTTTAACTGAAGCTGTTCGTGAGATTTGACTTCATAGGAATAGAATTATATTTCATCAGGATAGCATAGCTAACACTAAGGATAGAATTTTTGAAAAAAATTGTGTATAGAGACAGGATGTTTAAGAAAATTAGGTCCCATTTAACGGCCTAAATGGCCTAGTCTTGCTTTGATCCTTTTGTTTTTTTTGTTGGTTGGCTGGATCGTGAGCGATCGTCGTATATTAATATTGATTTTTTGAATTAATATATGTCTCTTTGATTCAAAAAAAAAAGTAAAATAATTAAATTAAAATTGAAAACATAATTCATTATAAAAATATAATAACAAAATATATGTACTGAGAAGAGAAGAAAAGAGGAAGGGAAAAATAAGTAGACTAAAAATAAAATATTTTTTCTTTATAATTAGAAATAATATATTTTTATACCAATACTTTAGATCTAAAAACAACAAATAAGAATATAAAACACATAAATTATTTTTAACCATTTATATATCAAAATAAAAATAGACTTCTCAAGAAGAAATATTAAAAATAGTTAATAGTTGCACACAGAAAAAAGAAATAAATAAGTAGTAGAAAAAATTAATCTCAATTTGTTAACAAAAATGCCAAGAAAATAAATAAAATAAAATAAAATAGATCTCACATCACCATTAGGGGTGGAAATAGGCTAGGCTTTAGAAGTTCCGAGTCTAGCATACAATAAACTTACAAGATATGTGTCTGGCCTATGGCCTAATGTAGATTTTTTTCCAGCCTGACCTGTTCTTTTTAAAAGTCTGGCCTGACCTAACCAAAAAGTCTATTTAAAGCATATTTTTGATTCAAGTTTTCAATTAATCCATATTACTTAAGAAGCCTTATAGGTTGGCCTATATATGCATATATAGATCGACTTATTTAACATTTTTGTAATATATATATATATATATATATATATATATATATATATATATATATGCCAACCTCTTTGAACTATTTTTAATATACATGAAAGTATAGGGCGATATATAAGACTTCATAGGCTTTTTTAATAGCCTAAGTTTGACCTATTTAATTCAATAGGCTTTTAAAAAAGCCAAAGTCTGAACGTTTATTAAATAGGTCTGACATTAAAACATAAGCAAATCTTCCATTTAATATAAGATTATATTACATGGGGTGTAGAAAGAATTTGTTTGGAAATGCATTTTTGAAAATATCACTGGATGCTTAAATTTAACATACATGTGTAATCATGGTGTTTTCAGAGATGCATTTTCAAAACACCTTGAAATTTGATTTGGAGTGCGTTCGGAGATGCATCTCCGAAGGACATTTTGGGATTTTCAAGGGTTTTTCCCACCCCTATAAGGTGTATAAAAAAATTTCCATGGATTAATAGTTATTTTATAATTAGATATTCTAGCTTGTGTCCCAATTGATAACACATTTGATCTCTTTATTTAGGTGATGATGTTGATATTATTAATTAACTCTATGACATAATTTATTGGAATATCGAAGATATTGTTACAATTAAGTATCTTGTCGACAAAGATGACATAATATAAAGAGAGGACAACATGAAATTAAATTTTCAAATATGTATATTGTTTGTCTTTAGAGTGATGTTAGTGATAGATGATGAATATGGTGTTTGTAACGCCCCAGACTGCTTTCGGGATGATCGACTGACCCCACAAACCAACACAGGTCTTTTCATCATGCTTTGACCTCACTCGCATGCTTTCTGGGAAACTTCCTAGAAGGTCACCCATCCCAATACTACTCCAAGTCAAGCACGCTTAACTGTGGAGTTCTTATGGAACGAGCTACCGAAAAGAAGATGCATCTTGTTGGTATAAGTAGTACCCATCAATCCTTTTAAGCTTTCCTTCAACCATGCAGTCCCATACCTGCACGGCCTCAGGATCCCTCTCATTCCGATGTGGCGACCACTCCTTGCCATATTCGGCCTCGAGTGTTACATGCGGTGCAACCACCCCTCGCCTTCTTCGGCCTCGGGTGTTACAGTGTTGGGTTATAAGGAGGTTCAAGGAACATCACATCGGGTTTTTAGGAGCAATCATACAAGTGAGAGATATATCACATATTAATCTAAAATCTTAAGGCTTTGGATCTATGGATCTTCTCACTTATAAAATGTTCAACATTTATTTTTACATTCGATGTGAGACTCATATTCACATACGATATACCAACATATGAATCTCCTGTTCATCATATCTCTTACAAGATAGATTATTAACTTGAGCGATGTTTATAATATGTGTCTTTTAAAATGTTTTTGAAACATAATGGTAATGAAGTTAATGCTTATGATATCAATATTTCAATAAAAGATCAACATACTGGAGAGTAAAGCCCACTTGTGTTTGTTGAAATCAAAACAAATTGGATTAAAGCAAGTCCATTTTTAAATTAGATTGGGCAAAAATGTATACACGAGAGTTTCCTCAACCCAAACAGAGTTAATTATTGTGGATTACTTCTCCCATCTTAAAGGGCTTCTCCCACGCCCTTGTAAAAAACCTAAAATTCTCTTTAAATTAAATTTGAAAATATATTTTCGAACGCACCTCATATACACCACATTTCTTCATAAGTGAGCGACACTCTTATTTTGCCAAAAAAAGAAATAAAAGATAGACTTCTTAACACTTTTATTTTGCAAAAAAAAATAGACTTCTTAAATAAATTTGGAAGTATACTCCCGTAGGAGACCCTCATACAAAGATCATACAAAAGCTAAATTGCACGAGTTACCTCAGATTTATTACCCTTACCCACCATGTGCTCTGAATGAAGAAATGCATCATTGGTTCTAATTTTCCCGCTATTCTTACCATCTTTCCAATTTGGTAAGTTAAAAACATAATCTTTAGAGGAAATTGTCATACGGGTCAAAGCCAAAATTCTTGAAAAACAAATTTTCTTGAAAGGGAACCTGCGATTGTTACCATTTTGGACATAGGTACTTAATAAAATGCAATTGTTTCTTTGTAACTTTACGAGTAAATTTGAGGTCTGAGACATTGTATTCATATATTTAGTAGTGTGGTCATGGATGAATTGAAGGAAATATACTTCAATTTGAAGTTGGAGACCCTATATCTCTTCTAAAGATGTATAATTTTGAATTTATTTCGAAAGTAGATTTTTGGACTTTTTTATAAAATAAAGGTGTGTCTCATTTACAAAGAGCTATGGTGTATATGAGGTGCGTCTGGAAGTGCATTTCCAAAATTTAAGGACATTTTTGGATTTACATAGGGTGGATCCTCACCACTAAAGATGGGATAAGTAATCTCATAACTGTTTGGTGTGTTAGATTGGCCAACATATATACTAATTTGTTATTGTGCTTTCTGTTAAAAATACACAATACAATTTATGAACCTAATACATTTTGATCTGATAGTGTTCCTTAGTCATCTCCATATTGATCTTGCTTTCTCTAAATTGTGTTCATCTTTTACTTTCAAAATTTTACCTAGAGTAAAGTTATCAATCTCAAAACACGTCTCAAACTTATATCAATCAAGAAAACTATTGATTTTTAATTATTGGTCTTAAGTTCTAAAATTTCTCCATGTAATTACAGCCATGGTCTCTTCTTTGTCATTTTTTATTATTGATTCTAAGCCCCGAAATCTCTCAAATTTTAGAATTGCATTGCTATTACACTCATACATCCTTTTGTGGTTGATTCCAACTTTTTTTCAACAAATTAGAGTTGTTCACGATGTATATACTCTCTTTTTACACTTTCTACTTAGGCAAGTTAGATCGACCATTTCTTATTTTCCTATTCATTTATGCTAGGGTTTTGGTATCACATATCCTTCGTGTGAAAAATATAGCAATTATTGATTTTTTTATTGGTATCATCTTCTTTCTACTTTGTTTTCGTCTTAATTTTCCTCTAAGTAGTTGCATTTGTTTTGTCAAGTATCCTAATACCATTTGAAAAAGATATAAATATCTTAAATTAAGTTTTATCTCTCTTCTATTAAAAATATTTTTTTGCAAAATATAATCAAAATAAAAAATATTTCATTTCCAACATAATTTTTTTTAACAAAATCATTTGTAAAAAACTTAAACACAAACATAACCAAAACATTAAAAAAATTTAAAAGTAAAATTCTCCATGTCCTCCCAAGTTTGTATATTTATATTTTAATCTACACTTTATATAAAAAAAATATTTAAAATATGTGTTCAATCTTCAATGTATGCATAATAAATATGTCTTCAGAAAATATTGTATTTATTGAGGATGATTTTCAGGCTAATTTTAGATTATTATATGTCTAAAATTTTATGGACATCATCTTTATTTTAAAAAGATTTTGTCTAAAGTTTAGATGAAAATGTATTCAATGTGTACATAAAAAACACTTGCATTTAATTTCCACCAAAAAATTGACAAATAAAATTAATCAGAGTACATAAAATCTAATACAAATTATTAACATGTTTTTTACTATTTAATATTATGATTTTGAATATTTACGATATATATTAATATTTTAATATAAAACAAAAAAAGATATGCATAACAAAGCATGAGCCATCTTTAGGAGCACAATAATTTTTTCTTTATTGACGTAAGTTGTTATATTCTTCTTACTCAGGTGTCAAAATCAACTAGTTGAAGTATCGGTTTTGACCTACCAAATTTTTCCTACTCAAATTTCAAGGACAATTTGTTAAGATGATGAAGTCAAAATTTTAAAATCAATCTTTTAAGATCATTTTTTTTAGACATCATAGTCAATCTATCGGGGTTAACCTTTTGAGATGATAGGCTAAGTGGTCTTATCATCTGTAAAATATTTGAATACAACATATATGAAATATCATATGTAAAATTAAATTTTATCGATAATTGTCAATGATATGTACCCAAAATCAACCTTTTAAGATTAAACTTTCAAGATATCGATGTCAACCATCGAGGTTGACCTTTTGAGATTAGGAGTTCAATGGGGACCTAAGTTTTACTGAAGTTTTTTAGGTCAACAAACAAGATTTGCAGTGTCATCCTGCCTAAGTCAATCAACTGAAAATCAATCAAAGTCGGCATACCAAAGTCAATTAACCAAAATCAACCTACTAAAATATATGGAGGTCAACCTAGTGAAAATATTTTGAGTTCACTCTCATACTTTTTGAGGTAAACATGATAAAATTACGAGGTTATCTTGTTTAAGATAAAGAGCAAGGTTCGAAGCTCGTGCATTCCGAGGTATCAAGGTTTTCTCATTTGATTTGACAAGTGAAGCAAGGAACTTGATTTACTAATATTAGTTACTTAAATTAAAATCTATTGAAGTATTGAAATCGTCCTCATTCGAGTTAAAGGACTATATGGATGTTTGCCTTCACCTGAATAAGTAGTTGAGTTCTACCCATTAATATGCCAAATTCACATTTCTTTAATACGAAAGATAGGCTTCGAACTTGGTTTTTCACCTTAGGCCAATGTTGTTCCTAAATAATATGTAAGTGTGTTAATAATAAGCAAGCATAATTTAAACTTACTAGAGTGTCAGAGGCCAAAGTGTTGAAGTTCTAAGGGCCTTTCATCTGAGTGAAATAGCTAGGTAGATATATTACTATACTAAGTTACTTTTTCAAAATTTTCGAGGTCATTGTCATCTGAGAAGATGATCTTTATAATAGACTTGCTACCAAGGATCCAAAAATAAATTGATGAGGTGTCGAGGCCAATCAACTAAGTTGAAAATAGTTAGGTGAAAATATTGACTTTACTAAGATGTTGAGGACAAGGATTCATGTTAAAGGTATAGATGGGTACCTTAACTTAGTAAGGATCTGAGAAAAAAAGTGTTTAGATGACGAAGTCAATGATCTGAGTTGAATATCTAGGTGTGATCCATGACTTATAGAGGACTGAAACACAATTTGATAGTGTGAGTAGTCCTTCATAAGGATCTTATATTTGTCGTTATTTCCATAACCATCAAATATTTAGGGATTAAGTTGTTATATGCAATTAAGAGAAAAATTCAAGCCATTAAATGATGGTTAAGGGAAAGATTTGTAACAACCTTTTAACTTATTTGCAATACATTATACATGGAAAATTGTTTCAGTTAGAACAACAAGTTTGAGATCTTCATTTAACGTTGCATTTACGCTTGGCCATGGTAGAAAATATGATGAAGGAACCATCACCAACATTTGAATAAAAAAATATGATGAAAAATTAAACACATGATTAAAATAAGAGTCCTTGCATTAAAATAAGTTATTGTAGATATTTTGTTTCCATATTTAGACAATATTAATGTTGCTTTTATAAGCGAAGATGGGTGGAGTTCCAATTTGATATCCAAACCATGTAGGATTGATATTTGAGCCCCTGAACCTATTTCAATTCTAACCTTTTTGGTGTAAAGAAAAAGTTGACCCATGCATTTGTTTAGCTTCATAACTAGATATTTAGATATTATGAAAATGAATCATATGGTCTTAGGTGATGATATAATCAAATAAAAAAAATATTTATGATGAAAGGATCAAAATAAATCCAAAGAAAATAGTTGAAAGTGTTCATTTTTGGGGAAAAAAATTCTTCAAGATCCATATGAATATGATATTGTAAATTAAAACATTGTCCTCACTTATCATATATGGCACCAATTTTATAAACTAAACTCAAATTTATTTGAAAAGATATGAGATTTTATAGTGAAAATTGATTGGTGGAATAAATGCTACACAAGTAGAGATTTTCGCTTGAATCTAAAGTGTAGGTTATGACTGATGTTGGACATACCTGCAAACACTTCAACACTTAAGTTAGTTTAATCTCAAGGTAAAATATGAAGATTAAATAAAATCCTTTGTAAGGGACGAACGATTTGTAATACTTTAGCAAACTCTTACCCAAACATTAAGCAACCATGAACAATGGTAAAAACCACCAATGGAATGACTCGCAAACCCCTTAATATCATTCCTTGGGCTTTTCTTCTTCTGGGCCTTGCAAAGATTCACCATAAGCTACATTATAAGACAAACATCAGAAAAAAATTCTCAAACAATTCATAATGTTTGTGATATCCCCATCTCTCAACTTCCACAACATATTATCAAAGGAGACTGTATTGCAATAACCATTCTTGAGGATGAATATCAAGCGAGCATCGATTCTTGCAATTTTAACCTTGATGGATGCATCTTGTGGCCTAAAGGGACTTATCCTCTTAATGTCTATTCCTTGCCCTCTAAGCTTACCCCTTTGTGGAAATCTTTGTCTAAACGGGGGCATAAACTCTCTAGGAAAATGTTTTTAGGAACTATCTTATTCCCCTCTATAAGACTCTAAAGAGTTTAAATCTATTACTGTTTAGATTCTAACCTATGTTCACTTAAAATTTTTTGCTTGGACCAAAGACTACAATCCTAATGCATAATTCCACATCTCTTCTCAAGTATGCCTAAGAATTTATGGTCTGTCACGAGAGTATTGGAGGTCAAAAAGGTTATTTTTCATTGGAAGTGTAATACCTTAACCTCCAAAATGCATATTTTAAAAAGTGGTGAAAATCAATCTTTTAAACTCATCATAGGGTGTCACAAATTCCCCATAAACAATCCTTCCCAACTTAAATTTAAACAACGAAAATTAAAAACATCAACAACTTAACAAAATATCTCATAATTTTAATAAGCAACTTAGTCTCATCATAAGGAAAAAAATCCAACAAAACTCTCAAGAAACATCAAACAACTGAAAACCCCGTCCCGATGTTACACTATCAGAGCAAAATTCAAAAATACTAAGTAAACTAAATACAATAAATAAAACAAAGTAGACATCTACCCCAATCCTTCCATATGGTATCACCTAGCACTCCTCTACCCAGGTATTTGTGCCATTAGTACAACAAGCCACACACAAAACGAAAACGGGTGAGAAATACGTTCATATAATGTTAATGGTGTATGTAAATAGTTAGGATAATTCAACATCAATATTTATCAATCACCGACAATAGTTCACAACATATAACAATCACAGATGCAACTTTATATAATGGAATGCGACTCATCACTCCTAACTCAACATGCATGTTGTGCCAAGTTTTTTGAATTTAGAAGTTGTGTTGCTGATTGATCCACGCCTCTGGTTCCTCATCTATACCAATAATTCCAATAATGAATCTAAGGCAGGTCTCTAGTTTCTCATATGAACCAACGATTTCACCAATGAATCTGAGACCACCAATGAATATGATGCATGACACGCAACTAAAAACATCAATATGATACTCAACAAACGGCTCACTACACCAATAGTAGAACACCATTGTAACTCCTCATATGAACTACTCACCTTAACAATATACACGTATACATGTAATAACAACTCAACACATGCATATAGTTATATTTTTATTCAACATTACTCATCAACAAGGTAATTTATCAACATATATGCTCAACAATACTCACCAACAGAGTAATACATATTATTACTCATGTAAATCCACCAACACGGTAAGAAAATTATCATACATGCTTAATATTATCCATCAACAAGGTATACATGTTATTACTCAACAAATATACTCGCCAACAGGGTAACATTAATATTCTACAACTTATATTATTCTTCATGTAATCCCATTAACAAGGTAACCATAATGTTCTACAACTCTAACATTCAACAGGGTCAACTCTAACATTCTCAAGTTTAACTCTCAACTACTTAATAACTCAATTTATAGCTCTCTTAATTTGACGACCTTAAAAAAGTAATAATATGACTCAAAACAACTCTAAAAAGTCATATACTTTCAACTCCAACTCTAAACATGTCAAAAGACTTTAAACTCATCAAACAACTCAAGACTAAGTCTCTTGATTCAATTTGACTCTAAAATATGTTAATAACTTAAATTAAGGCTATTTATAAATATAATCAAATTCCTCATATTACTCTAAAGGCTCCAATACCTCACGCCTTCCTAAGATTCCCCTTGAGTTACCTTTTTCTTTAATTCAAAAATGGTTTGATGTGATCCTGAGCATTGACAAAACTCTATTGGTAAAACTTAATAGTTTTCAAGCAAATTAATATGTTTCGGAAAGATTAAAGAGTCTATTTTAAGACTACGATTTTTATTTTAATACTTAATACTCCAATCGGTTCAATTTAATCAAACACTAATAACTGGTATTCGAACCGAGCATTATGTTTTGTCTGACTTCAAAATATCCAAAAAACTATAGAATTATTATAAAATTGGGAAAATATATAGTCTGAAATATCATCGAACAATCTATAATACAACTGACCGTACCTCAAACGGACTTACGAAACTCAAGTTACGCGTGAAACAAGATGACTAATGCATGACTGCAATTTGAATATTCCTCTGGTATGAAAATGAGAGGACTTCTACCTTTGTAGCGCTCCTAGACCCAATTTCCCCATTTATAGAGAAATTTTAATGCTCTAGATTTCTAACCCAACTGACGGCACCTTAAACAGACTAACGAAACTCAAGTAACGCATGAAATAAGGCACTCAATCCCCTTCTATGCCTACCTGCGATTTTCTATGTTTTTCGCTTTTTTGGGATTTTTTTTTACTTTTCTAAATTTTATAACCTATCGACCCTCTGCCCCATTGAACCCCCAATCACTACAAAACACAGAAAACTAACATTTGTTCATTCAGTTAAAATTTGCCTTATCAAAAGGTATTAATAGGGCAAACTTATTTCATATATTCTCGCCTTATGGCGCAACTATCGATACTTAAACAACTTTGTCTTATCAAAGGCATCAACTCATAAACACACTAGTATATTTGGTCAACGATAAATTAGAACTCAGTCATAACAATAACATATCACATCATAATCAAAAAGATAAATATTATCATTGATCGCCTCAAAAGTTTTGCCCAAACCTTTTTATCCACCCATAAATGAATTATTATCCCCTTACCTCAAAATTGCAGATCTAAGCAGCTTTTAGCCTTTGAGATTTTCTCTTTGTTCCTTCCCACGATCACTCTAAGTCTTTTGCCTCTTTTCCCAAAATTTCTCGATCTGACTAAAATTCCTCTCAACTTAACTACTTATTTAATCTAATTATCCCAATTCTTCTCCCACCCCTCAATTCTCCTTACACCCTTATTCTTTTTATTTTTCTATAAAATTTATGTTATATTATTTTATTATTTAAATTAAGTAGTACTCTAATTTAATTAAAATAACACCGATCTCTAATTTTCTCTATCATCTCTATTATTTTAATATTAAATAATTCAATTAATCCACTAAAGCACTCAAATACACAACTTAAATTCTAACTTAATAATAACCCCTAATATTTCCACTTCTCCACAAATTTTAATATTATAAACAGATTTTAATATTACAAAAAATCTACTCAAAATTAATCACAAGAGTTGACCCTAGCCTGTTACTTACCATGCCTTAGGTCATTCAACAAGATGCAATCAAGAGTTCAAGATTTCATTAGCAACTCTAGTTGGCAGGTTCCTCTAGAACTTCAAACCCTTTTTCCTTCCTTGAAAAACTTGGAAGACATGCTCATTTGGAAGCATACCTCTACAATCATTTGGAATAAGGAAATTTCTCTATCTCGCTCTTCTAAGGTGTGGAAGTTTATTCACAAGAAAATCTTAACTAATAGTGATCTCAACACTTAAGGCTGCTACATGCCTTCAATGTGCATCAATGGATGAAGAAACCTCTATCCAAATTTAAGACAAACCCTAATTCCCAAACCCTCTCTTCTATCTCTTCTCTTCTACCACCTTCTCCACCGACGCAGCACCTCACGGCCACGTAGACGTCACGCTCCGGCAAAACTGCAATCGACAGCCACCGAAGAAATCGGTTACATTCGGAGGTCTACTGTTTGTTCACCGACAGCATCTTTGTCATTGTCATTCATCTCAAATGGAAGAAAATCAAAATATGCAAAAGTAGGAAGTATAACGAATCACATTGTCTTGGGTGGTTACGTTGAGTCAGAAGCAAAGTAATCTCCTCCTAGAATAGGTACATCTCCTACATAAAACTTAAGTTTTTGATAGTACTACATCATGCTTCATGTTGTAACACTATAAGGAAAAGTTTCTAAGTCTCAGTAGGTAAAACATCATAGCTACTTTCACTATAAGGCAAAGTTTCTAAATCTCAGTAGGTAAAACATCATATCTATTTTTTGTGTTGAATAATGACTACCTCTGTTAGAAAATTCAATTGAATATGAAGCAATTTGTTCATTATAGTAGATGTGCTAGCTATACCAATAAGCACAATGGCGTCTGAATCTGCATTCAGTACATGAGAAAGGGTGCTTGATCCATATCGTAGCTCATTAACACCTAAAATAGTCGAAGCACTGATATGCACTCAGGATTGGCTCAAAGGAACATCTTCATCCTTGATTACAAATGAAGATTTTGATCTTCTTGAGAGATATGAGCAAGGTATGATAACTAAGTATATTCGCTAATGTATTATTATTTATTATACTTGAGGCATAATGAAATGTATTTATATGTTTTGTAGAATTACTTTATACGGAAGATGGTGCTAGCTGTTCAACATCTTCAACCTCTGTTGCACTCGAAGAGGACTTATCGGTTTAATAGTTGTACTGCATTGGGTTAAGCTTTTATATTAAATATCTACTCTAACTGAGTTATGTTTGTATATGCTACTGTTTATTGCTCAACATGCATGCTAGCATGCTTTATATAGTTCCCACCAATGTTGTCAATTGCATATCTTGAAAATTAAGGGTTCATTCAATTTTTTTTACTCTAAAGTGCTATAGCTCTGATATAGCCATTATTTAACCACACTGTGTACTAAATAGCATATTGTAGACACTAGGTATGTTAGTCTGTGAGCATCCTAGTATCCTTTATGGTATTACAAGTATTACGATATAAGAGTTTCATTTTGTGTGTAACTGTAACTGTAGTTGTGAATGACACATTCTTTGCTCCTTCTAGTTCAATGCACTTCACCTACATTCTTTGGTTCTCTAAATGAATGTCTGGAAGTTTGCAACAAACATATGCATAGGACTTTTTTGTGGTTCTGCAACATAGATATGCGTTTGACTTGAGATTTCCCACTGTTAGATTTTGGAATTCTTTGACAAAACAAAAGAACAAAAAAAATCATATAGGACGAAGCCAACAAAGTTTTAGGATCATAGATCATCACAAACTTAAGAGATATCACTTCTTTATATGCTAATGTCATGTCTCCTTAATCTTGTGTGTCGTGTACTTGTATTGATTCGAAAACCTGCTATTGCCCTTTTTTTTCTGATGCACTGTTTAACTAAATTGTGATTGTTCCCCTGCCCCTGTTTTATATGAATTAAACCTGCTATTGCCCCTTTTTTTTTATGTCATTTGAACTACCCCAATTATCTGTTGTGCAGGGATAATTGTTTGAGAAAGAAAACTGTTCATACACCTGGGTTGCTTTTGGAGATCAAGTGCCATAAATATTAGAGAGTCAAGTCATGACAAAATCTTTTTCATACATTGAGATGTGGAACTGTTGATTTGAATTTATGTTTTTATTACCTCTTGATTAAATCATTGTGTTGATGTAATGGGTTTAACTTGTTGAGAAGTCTAAAATGTTGCAGACTATTTAGAACTTATTAAAAAAAATTTTTTTTTTTAAAATTTATTTGTGATATTTTTTATTTAAAAAATTTGTTTTAAAATTTTTTTTTTTTTAAATTGGTTTTAAAACTAGTTTTTTTATAAAACTGGTTTTAAAACTGGTTTTTTTATAAAATTGGTTTTAAAACTGTTTTTTTAAAGTAAGTAAAAACCGATTTTGAGAAAAAGTGGTTTAAAACCGGCTTTTTAAAAACTGGTTTTTATTTTAAAAACCGGTTTAAAACTGGATTGAATCGTATGTAAACCCGTTTTTAAAAACCAAACCGGTTTTATAGAAACAGTTTTAAGATCCAAACCAAAACATATATATAGTTTGGTTTGATTTGGTTTATGATTCATGCACACCCCTAGTTGAGAGAACCAGAGCTCGTCGTTAGGAAGAGAAGGAGAGTTTTTCTTCTCTCATGATCACCTTAAACTAAGGGTCTATACCAACTCAACATCAATGAATCATATTCTTTGAATGAGCTTAACTCGGTCTTGTGGTCAACTTAAGTTAAGGACAGAATGTTAGCACGATATCGACTTAAGAGTTTGACATATACAACGAGACAATAATATTAATGACCCTTGTGACCGTTAGACTCAGACAATCAAATATCAGTTAATGGTCATTATACTCAGATGAATAGACATCAACATTAATCAATATAAATACAATAATACTCATACACGCCAAGGGGACAAATGTGAAACCGAGTTATAAAAGGCATACAGGAAGCCGAGAAGATAGATCAAACAATAAGAGATACTTAAATTGAAGTTTTGTTGGCTATACGATTAGTAAGGATATACACAATGTACATTTTTTCAATACACAAGTCTATAAATTTGATCATAGATAATATCAAATTTTTATTTTTCAATGACTCCGTATCAATTTTAAATGTTTAATCAATATTTTTATATTTTATGTAAATTATTTAAAAATAAATGAATGATGTTTGAGTCCAAGACATCTAAAATTTTATGCAACTTTCTCCATACCATAATTATTACACCTAGATGTAAGAGTGATTTTTTTAAATGTGCCTCAAACCTAGAATTCATAGGAACAAACCAAATGTGTGAAAACATAAGGGAATAAGGGAATACTAAGTTGAAAAATTTGTCGAGTTCACTCTCATACTTTTTGAGGAAAACATGTTGAAGTTCAGAGGTTCTCTTGTCTGAGTTGAAAAACAAGGTGGTGATCTTTAGCATGCAGGTGTATCAAGGTTATCTCATATGGTTTGAAAAATGAAGCGAAGAAATTTCTTTATTAAGATCAAATACTTAATTTTGGTCATTGATCAGTATTGTGAGCTTCCTTAATCAAGTTGAATGTCTAGGTAGAGGTCTAGCTTGACCGAATTAGTTGTTGAGTTCTTCCCATTAAAATGTCAAATTCACCTTCAAATTAGGGAAGTGTTATCCTTAAAATAATATGTAAGTGTATGAGAATAATATGTAAGCATAGTTTAACCTTGTTGGAATGTTATATGTTAAGGTGTTAAAGTTCCAAGGACCTTATATTTGAGCTAAATAGCTAAACAAATATACTCCTACACCATGATAATGTGTCCATCTTATGGAGGCCTTTGTCATTTGAGCGGAAGAGCAAGGTAATGACCTTGATCATGAGGATTCAAGGACAAACTGACGAGGTAAAAAAGTCAATCAACCAAGCTATAAAATTAGGTGATAATCTTTGCTTTACTAAAGTTTCGATGATAATGATCTAAATTGAAGACATAAATGGGTACTTTAACTTTATACTTTTTCGTCTTATAAAAAGTGTCTTATTTATACTTTTTTTCTGTCTTAAAATAATTGTCCATATATAATTTCAATTCAACATTTATTATTATTTTTTCACTATTATACCCTTTATTTATTAACTTTCACTTTATTCAATTACTTTATTAATTATAATTAATAAGGATATTTTAGTAAATAATATTGTTTTTTTTATTAAAACCAATACATTTAATCATTTCCTTAAGAACTGCACATTACTCAAATATGACACTTTTTACGAGACATAGGAAGTAATATTCTTATGATAATTTTGAGATAATGAAATCAATGATTATAGTGAAAGACCTTCATTCGAATCTTAGATTATATAGGATCTAAAGACATCCTTAGAAATGGGAATATGTAGTTTCCCATAAGGATGTTATGTTTTTTTTCCGTTATTAACTACAATGTTTTTTATATCAATCCATTATATGCAAGATTATTCAAGGCATTAAATATTGATTAAGAAAAAATTTGTAACCACAATTTAACTTATTTCAACATGTTATACATGAACCTTTGTTTTAGCTCAAACAAATTTTAGATCTCATTTAGCACTGCTTTCACATTTGGCCATGGTCAAAAATATGATGAAGGAGCTATCATTCACATCTCAACAAAAAATATGATATAAATTAAAGACACAAGTAAAATAAGAGTCATTGCATGAGAATATTTATTGGATAGATTTTATTGCCATACATAGAACACACGGAAACCTAATTAAAATCAAGATAATACTACCTTTTTAAATTTGTTAACATGTTGCAATTTAATATGGGGAGTTTCACTATTAATCATATACATTAATTTATTAATATATAAAAAGAAAATAAAGATAATTATGATCGGAATCTCAACTCTTTTTAATGAACATGACATGTTTCTGTACGTAGAAGTAATTTAGTAAAGTTTTCTTACTTATAGATGTCAAAATCAACATTTTAAAGGTTGATTTGACCTACTAAAGTTATGAGGTTAATTTTTCGAGATGACAAAGTCAAAATTTCAAAATCAATATTATGAAATTATAATTTTTTGTGATACTAAAGTCAATTCGACGAGGTCAACATTTCAAAGTAAAGGGTTAGGTAACTTTATTAAGTGAAAAACCTTTGAATGCAATACACTATATGAAATATCACTTTGAATGCAATACACTATATGAAATATCACATGTAAAATTAGACCTTAGCAATTATTATCAAGGATATGAATCTAAGATCAACTTTATAAAGTTACACTAATGAGATATCTCTTTTCGGGATGAAGAGTTTAATGAGGACATATTCTTTTTTGAAGTTTCAAGATCAAAATCTTGAAATTTTAAGATCAACAAGTTAGAGTTTTAAGTCTATCTTGTTGAAGACAACATGTTGAAGTTCTTATGTTAACAAATTGGAACTTTTAGGTTAGCCTACGAAAATCAACATAGTGAAATTCTTCTAAGGTTAACCAGTTATAGTCAACCTACATAAAATATGACGAGTTTACTTTCATACTTTTGTTATACATAGATATTTGTTTTAGCTCCAACTAAAAATTTGAGATAGTCATTTGACGTAATTTTCACATATGACTAAGGTTGAAAATATGATAAAGGAACCATAACCAACATTTATGCCAAAAATATGATTAAAAAAATTAAAAACATGAATGAATAAGAAACCTTCCTAGATAGGTTTTGTTTGCATATTCATGTGGATTTATTGTTGTCGCAAGAAGTGAAGATGAGATGAATAGTTGTATTCCAATTTGACCTCCTAACCCTGTAGGTATGATGAGTAAGGATCACTCCATTTCTTATTCTCCATTTTTTATTCTCCATTTCTTTTCTATTACTATAGTTTTTTTTGTATATATTACACGTATTTCTAAGACATATGACATATATTTATTATTTATTTAATTTTATGCACAAAAAACTATAGTAATGGAAAAGAAATGGAGTGTAAGAAATGGAGTGGGTCCTTACTCAGGTATGATGTATAAGTTTATGAATCGCTTTCAACTTTAACATTTCTAATGTTTAAAGCGATTTGACTTGTGTGTTTGTTTAAATTCTTAACTAATAGCATGTTTAGATTGATTTTTGGAAGACACATCATCAATTTTAGAGATGTTGAATTAATTTTGGATGATTTTAAAATCTGTTTTATGAAAAAGTAGAATTGAGTCTGCCTCCAAAATTGACCTACTTAAAGCTAAAATTTATAGTTTTTACATTCAAAATTGATTCTGGGTAATTTTTATACTGAAATTTATTGTTCAACTCACTTTTACATAAATGTATCCAAACATAGATCAATTTTACTAAACTTAATTATATTAAAATCAATTCTTACAAACTCAATTCTGTTCACCGCAAATTCAAACACACCCTAAATCTTTAAATTTTATGAAAATAAATCATGTTGTTGTGCTAGATTATGAAATTTTTTACATCCATAAGTTTCTAAAAAGAAAAATATATCGGCCATTAATCGGAACAAGGTAAAATTTTAGTTTATATTATTTTTAATTAACTCGATTCATCACGTCCCACTTTTTAACATACTTAAATTGGACGAGTTTAAAACGTGATTGTTTTGTCATCCTTACCTTAAATAAACTATTATATTAAACTTAAATTGATTTATTTCTTAAAAAAATTAAAATTTTTATAAAATTATTTTTAAAATGCATTTGATTTACAAAACATCAAGCCTAAGTGTATTGAAAAAAAAATTCAATGGATAAAGAAGTCTTTATCTAATCTCTATTAGAAAATTTGCACGTTGACAACTTAATCATTATTAATTTCTAATATTAATATTGGTAAAAAAAGAAAACCATTATATTATTTAAATTTTAAATATAAATAAAAGTTGATTATCACATTCTTAAATATTTTTTTAAGAAAAAAATTAAAAATAAAAAATAAAAAATAAAATAATACTAAACTAGAAAGATTAAGAAATAATAAAATAAGAAACAAAGCGAGGAGCATTTTTTTTCCATGCAATTATGGAGAAAAAAATACAATAATAAAAGTGAGTTATCAGTAAAACAATATTAAATAGAGATAACATAACTAAATTTAAGCATAAAAATAATGATAATTCAACTAATATTTATTATTTTAATTGAAAGAGTGTGAATTATTGATCAAGATTCAACCTCTAATTATATTATTTAATTTACATATTTTAATAATATATTTTATAAATAAATTATTGATATATATAAATAAACAACTTTAAAAAATGATAATTTTGTTCATATAATAAGACTTTATTTAAAATTTTCCCAACTCAACAAGCGAAAAAATGGATTTAATAAAAAAAAGTCTTTCTCTCTCTACTTTTTTTGGTCTCTTAAAAATTAGGGTAATACACGAGAATATGTTTGGTTTGGATTTAATTTAGTCAAAATTATCACTCAACTCATGTAGAATATACCAATTTGAGTGAAGTAAAATAAACATTTACAACATTATTATATCGATTTAAGTAAAATTATAAATTTGTGGGTTGGATTGAATTGAGTTGTGGGTTACCCAATCTATTCTAATCCACAAATTTGTGGATTTTTTTTAATGTAATTATGTGTCACTTTTTTTAATAAATAATTTAATTTATTACTGTTATTTTTTAAGCATCAAATATCTAATCGCACAATAAAATTCATCATAAATATATTTGCAAAAATCAAAATTACATTATAGTAATATTTAGAATTACATAAATATTTGCAACTAACACGAAATAGCATAAAAATATTAAAGTGTCTCATCCAAAGTAAATTAAAATAATTAATTATAAAATAAAAGATGTTTAAAAGGTCTGTAATTGAAACAACCAAATTAAAAATATCAAATTCATCACTCATTAAATTATAAAAAGAGACAAAAAAATTTATCACACAATATAATCTATGAATTTTGTGGGTTGAGTGTAAGTTTTTTTCATAATCCAATAATTTTCATGACTTTTTATTTTTGAAAATCGTGTTCATGTAATAATCCAATCCAATTTTTAGGTCAGCTTCAATAAATTTTATCAAATTTATTGAATTTACCCAACCCACATATACCTTTGCTAGAAATTAAACTTGAAAAATACAATTAAAAATATTCTATGGTTTTCATTCATCTCGAACGATAGTAAATACACAATAACCGGTTAGAATTTTTTAACTTTATAATTCAAAATTTTGGTTTCTAGAAAGAGAAGAAAAAGATTATTAACATAAAAAATGCGTGTATTTTAATGAGAGAACTTTTTTTGTTTGATAAAAATGTTTTTTTATATATTTTGCTGTCTAGTCATAATTACTACTTCAAAATATTATTAATTTTAACTTGTAGATTATGCTTATTGAAAAGAAATTACTGACTACATTATTAAATTTAATAAAATATTTTAATAAATAATATTAATTTTATTGTTAAAATTATTGAAACTAATTATTTCTTGAAAAAGCATTACACGATTTAAATAAAATATTTTTTATGAGACAGCTTCTCTCAATATGTTAATGTTTTTTGCCAACGAAGATATATTATTAATTTATTTCTATAGTAGCGGTTGGTGTTTATGAATGAAGTTCGAATATAGGACTATAGCAAAGAAAACGTTGTCTTTTTCTTTTTCTTTTTACTTAGACGAAGCACCGTCAATATTGACCCAAAAAAGAGTCTTCTAGAATTCAAAAGTGCAATAAATGTAAGAAGTATGCATCTCTAAAAGTAGTCAATATCTTGCGATAGATAAATTTGAAAGAATCGATACTATAAAACTAATTCTAATTTTAGTTTTAATTAAAAATGAGTTGATATAAAATGATTTATGTTTTTGAATATATTTATATAAAAATAAATTAAAAATAAATTTTAATAGAAAATTACGTGTAGACTAAAAAATATCTTAATTTTCGTACGTTGAACAAAATAGTCTCATATTTGTTTATAAGCACAATAATCTCATATTGTTTAAGAATAGAGTAAATATAGTTGAACAAAATAGTCTCATATTTGTTTATAAGCACAATAATCTCATATTGTTTAAGAATAGAGTAAATATAGTTTATATGCAAGACTCGTGTTTCTTAATATCAGATTCTTACAACTAAACAAACAATATCTCGTAGTCGTAGTGACTCAAAGTTAAAGTCAACTAGAACATTGACATAAGAAACATGTTTGCACCCTGCACTTAGTCTCGACTCAGACTAACTATTTCAGACTGTCTAAAATAATCTCATATTGTTTAGAATCAAGATTAAAGGTAGTTTATAGAACAAAATTGCGAGGGTTCTCACATCCAAAATGAAAAATACCTCATATTCGTAGTGACGTGAACTTGAGGCCGATGAGAACAATTTTAAGTTAGAATTAGTTTTAAAGGAAAATCAATTTTGCTAGTAGAACCCAAGCATCCTAAAAAAAAAATCAATGTTTAATTACTATTTTGTCCCTTTATTTTAATTGATACATCAAATTAGTTCTCCTATTTTAAATTTAAACAATTGTAGTTTTTCTCACATTTTTGCACTTCAAATTGACGACAAGCCTATTTTTAAATGACATGTAATTTGTAAAATGTGACAAATTAGCATATAGAAATCTTTAATTTTGTGAAACTGTATAAATAAAAAATAGTCACCTTATCGATTTTCAGTGCAAAAAAGTGAGAGAGATATCAAAATGGTTTAAATTTAAAGTAGAGAAACTAATTTTATAAATTAGGTAAAATTAGAATACTAAAAATGAAATTTTGTTGGAATATGATGAACTCTATGGAAGATTGGACCAGGGTGCTTAGAAATTGAATCCAAATATGTCATCATATCCCCCTTATCAATAATGTAGTAGCATAAAAGGTGAGTGGGATCATGTCTCCTCCAACATAATATTATTGATTGCGAATGAGAACATCACGAACCTCTAGATGGAGCCTTGGTGTCCTCTCATTGCCAATATTCAAAATCCTTCCTTTGTCAGTCTTAGGTCAACTGTTTCAGATTTCATACATGAAGTGGTTTAGCTTTTCCCTAAAGAAATTCTGGACCATGTTACTAACATTCACTTTCTTGCTAGTCAAGTCAATTTTCCTATGAACTCGATAGAAGATTCTAAGGCTTGGATCCACTCAACACCGGGAAATCTAACCATGAAGGAGGCATATGATTTCAAAGTTGATGGTTCTCATTTGCTTCATTGGGCCAAGTATTATGGAATTTAGACATCCAATCTTCCAAGGAATTTGTGATTTGGATACTCTATCACCGTTAACATGATCTGGTTTAGCAATAATCAGGCTAGATTTTTCAACTATTATTTGCATTAGAAGAAATCTCTTAACCTCATTCATGCCGAGGTTTCCTTCATTGAAAAATCACAAAAAACCTCTAATTCATCTATTTCGAATTTCATCATTATCAAAAACGTCAAAGTTCTTATTTATCATTTGAAAGCACCATAAATTTTAAAGGTTTTATGGCAACCTCCTCTTGGAGATTGTCTTAAATGTAACACGAACAACTTCTTCTCTTCTCCCTTGGCTTCTTTGTTGGTGATTTTAGTATCATTAATGTATTTTGGTAGTAATGTGATTTACTGTAGGCCGATGCAATTATGCGTTAAGCTTGAAACGAGTTAGGGTAGTGCGGAGTGCATGCTCGTAGAGCCAAACGTGCAATTGAATACGAATAATAGAAACGGGGTTCCAAGGGGCGGAGCCCCTAGCGGGGTGCGGGCAGCGTCCCGCCGGGGTCCAAGGGGCGGAGCCCCTGGCGGGGTGCGGGGCAGCGTCCTGCCGGGGTCCAAGGGGCAGCGCCCCTGGCTGGGGTCCCGCAGCCAGGTCAGCAGGCGGGGTGCGGTGCAGCGCCCCGTTCGTAAAATTCGTTTGAATAGTTGCACCCTTTCCCAACCGACATAACCGTTTTACCGAACAGGTGTGTCGTTTCCCAACAGACATAACTGTTTTTACCGAACAGGTGTGTCATTTCGGTTTTTATTGTTGATCTCCTATATAAGGAGTCATTTGGCCTCGGTTTCGGATACGAAAAATATATTTCCTCTATATTCTGATCTGTTCTCTATTGTCAGAAACAGATTGTTCTTCGAGAATTATCCCCGCAAAGATTTCGTGAACCCAGACAAGAATAGGGTCGAAATACTTTGTTCAGAAAGTGAACGAACACGATTCTTGAAGATATCCAGGATTATCATACCTATATCTAACATTCTTGTGGTAGTCTATTTAGAGACATCAACGTAGATTTCGTGCATGCCTTTGCATAACGGGTGGGTTACGATTCGTCTTTTCAGGCTAAGTTTTTAGGAGTGATTAAGGCCATAGATATTGCTTGTCATTTTGGTTGGTCAAAGATATGATTGGAAACCAATTCATCCCTTGCTTTGTTAGCTATTGAAAACTCTCTCATTGTGCCTCAGAACTTGTGCATGATTTAGTTAAATTGCAGAGCCAAGATCAAGAATACGCAATCCTTCACCTCTCATATTTATCATGAAGGAAACTTTTGTGCTAACAAACTAACTTTCCATTGCTTTTTTTCTCTCTTGAGCCTTAATGTGAGACTTGATTCCGCGCTTCCTTGTTCTTTCTCTCATGTATAATAAGCTATGGATGCCTACTTATAAGTTTTGTAATCATAGAATAAATATACTCTGAATGTATTTAGAAGCATTAAAAATCACTATGAGTTTTGACGACAACGCAAAAACAAATTCAATATTATAGTTAATACAGAAATGTTGTCATTATACATTCAACAACATTAAACAATGGTCAAATTGTCAATTTTAAGTACATGAATGTAAGAGAAATTACAATTTTTTGAATTTAAAAATTAAAAATTAATTTGATGTATAGATTAAAATAGAGAGATAACAAATATAATTAAGCCTTGATTTTAAGATGTTTCAGTTTTATGAGTGAAATTGATTTTTCTTTAAAATGATTAAGATTTATTTATTTCTAAATCTAAACATATTTTTATATTAAAATTTATTACTCAATTCATTTTTATATAAGTATATTCAAATAAAATAATTTTATATATTACTCAATTATAATTTAAATTAATTTTATAGAACCAATCACAAGTTAAATTGATAGATATTGAATACTTTAGAGTAATGCATGCATCTGCATATATTTATTGCACTTTAGACTTTAGAAGACGCTTTTTTGGGTCAATCTTGACGGTGCTTTATTAGCTATATTGAACTTCACTCATAAGCAACGACTGTTACTGTAGAAATATATCATTTGCGAAGAACATTATAAGAGAAGCGGTTTATTATTAAAAAATCTTAACTTCCTACGTTGATTTATATAACATTGAAAAAATTTATATACAGTGATATGTCAGACATTATTAATCAATTTTGTGGGTATGAATTAAATCAAACTCTAATATTCTATAAGATGAATTACGTAAACTCTAATATTCAAAATAAATGTTATATTTAAAGTATGTGTTGCTTTTAAAAGAAATAATTAGTTATACTAATTTTGACAATAAGATAAATATTATTTAAGAGATTAATTGCTATGCACTATCAGTGTAAATTTTTTTACACTATCAATCCATCACAACCACTCAATTATATTACTTTTTAAAAATTAAAATAAAAGTCAAATACTTTTAATAGATTAACAGTTGTGATTCACTGACGGTGTAAAATTTCTTTACACCGTCAGTGTATTCCAATTAAATTTATTATTTAATAATTTTTTTATTAGTTATAGTAATAGAGTAATTTTTTCAATAAATATAATATATTAGTAAAAATTAATAATAAATATAATACATTAACATTCTGAAATAGTAATTATTAATAGAAAGAAAAAATATTTACTATTAATAAACTAATTTTGTGTATTGTTTTTTTTTAATCTTTCAATAAAGTATTTTCTTTGATTAAAAGAAAATATAAATTTTTTTTTTAAACAAAACAAAGTTCTGTCATTAAAATACACACACTTTTATATTAATATTTTTTTTCTCTTCTCCTTCTAGAAACCAAAATTTTGAAAGATGAAGTTAAAAAAAAAAAAAATAATTGAACGGTGTGTATTTAAGACCATTCTTAAGATATGTTTGGTTGATAGGAGTCAAAACGATAAAATATTTTTAATTATATTTTCAGGTTTAATTTTTAGAAGACGAAAAAAAAAAAAGAAGAGGAGAGCAACAATTTTCTTTATTAAACCCATTTTTTGTTTTCCAAGTTGAGAAGGTTTTGAAATGAAGAAACAATGCTTTGTTTAAAGTTTTATTATATGTAAAAGTTATTATTTTTTAAAATTCTTGATTTATAAGAATTAACAATGCATTTACATTAATATAATGTTTTATCATACAAACAAAATTATTATATTTTTAAATTATTGATTTATAAATATTAATAACTTTTTTACAATAACTATTATGAACAAATTTTTTTAATTCAATTAATAAATATCAGTCGAGCTACCTATACAATTACCACTACTTTTTATACTTAAATCATAAGACTATCTTCATTGACATTTTAAAGTTATGTTATCTCTCTTAATTATTTTTATCGATAATTTAATTTTTTGACGATAAATCACTTTTTTTTATTGTGTTTTTTCTATTATATTGCTTCTTGCATTCTTTATTCTTTTCTGAAAAAAATTTCTTTTAACTTTGTTTCTTATTTTATTGAGTTTAATTAGTATACACTGTCAGCATAAAAAAATTTACGCCATCATTATATCATGAATATTAAATTGTACTACTTTAAAAGAAGTTAAAATAAGAGTCAAACTTTTTATACTTATCAATAGTTGTGATTCACTGATATTGTGAAAAATCTTTACACTGTTAGTGTATTTAAATTAAATTCTATTTTATTCTTTCTTAATTTTTCTAACTTAATATTATCTTATTCTAATTTATTTCTTTTAGATTTTCTTTCCTAAAAAAAACATTTTAAATATTAAAAAAGTTAATCTAAAATAATATTTTTGGTCCAAATTACATAAATTAATTTTTAATCAAATTTTATTTATGTTTAAAATCTAAATAATATAATAGTTTGTTTTTACCAAAATTACGACTAGAATGTGATAATAATCAAGTTGTCTAACATGCAAATTTTTTGATAGAGGTAAGGTAAGAATTTCTCTAAATACAGAAAACTTGAGTCTGATTTAAAAGAAAATTTTAGGATTTGAGTTTAATATATGATCTATTATAATTTTTTTTTTTATAACCTGATCTAACTTTTAAAAAGTATGATCTAACCTAAAAGCTATTTAAAAGTTGATCTATTTTACAATAAGATTCTTAAATAGTTCATTTTTACCTATTTTTAAATATATTAGACAACCTTTTATTTATTATCTAATCTATTTTTTAATAAATATTTATATATAGACCGGTCTATCAAACTTCATATATTTTTTAAATATAGTCTAAATTTAATCTATTTAATTAAGTAAATTTTAAAAAAATTAACATTTTATTAAATAAGGCGATCAGACGAGATTTAAATAGGATAAATTTATTTTTATTAAATAGGTCAGATTATAAATTCAGTAGAGTTGTTTGTATGGCATATTCCCATTCCTATGTGTACCTCATAAAATCACTTCCAATTTAGTAAAGTGGAAAGTTCCTTATATTTCAAGTGTATGTTTTCCAATCAATGGATATATCCTTTATTCTGTTTTTTTATTATTAAGTTTTTAAACTAAATTCACATATATTAAAACAATTGTTGAGTAATAATTTATGTTATAAAAAATGTTAGTTTTATCGATTAATTGTTATAAGTTTATATTGCGGTGATGGAAATAATTTGTTAATAATCTTATATGAAAAATCAATAAATGTATTTATTTGATTCTTTATTTTTTTAATATACTTCTTTTATTTATGATTTTTTTTATAAGGGCTAAAATAATATAAACGAAGATTGTTACAAAACGGATAGAGGGACATAAACCAAAACCCTATCGAGGAGGAACAAACCTAAAGAAAGGAAAATCAAGCCTATTCTTTACAAAATTAGCCCTTAAACAAACGGAGACGGAGGAAAAGTAAGTAGTATTATTAAGACTAAGCCCTATGTTAGCAAGACTGTATGCACAAGTATTCCCTTCTCGAAAAATATGGGAAACCACAAAATTCTCATCAGCAACTATATTTATACAACTCACCCATCTATTTCTAATAGTCCACGGCACAACAAAAGGGGACTTGAACGCTTTAACCACGACGTTGAACCCGTCTCTAACCAAATGAAATTCCAATTATTCTCATAAGTGAACTCAATAGCAAGCATTGCACCCGGGATTTCGGTCATGAGCAAATTGGAAATTCCCAAAGAAGAAGCAAAGGCTCCCAAAAACATTCCATCACTATTTCTCACAATACCACCGCAAGCTGACAAACCCGAAGAAGAAGACGAAACACCGTCACAGTTAATTTTTATCCAATTTCTTGGAGGCCGCTTCCAAATAACCTCAATAATAACAGGAGCTTTAGGAGGACGGATAGAGACTTTGAAACTCTTGAGAATGATGAAATCATGCATATTCAAATGCTTCACCGCTGAAGAAACACTACCAGCCAATGAAACCGCATTCATAATGTAAGAAGTGGCAGCAGAAAAATTCATCCTAGCATTATGGAATCTAAACTTATTTCTAGTCAGTTAAATAACATTTTAGACATAAATGACGGCAGCCCCAACAACCGATTTGCATTGACCAACCCCATATTTATTGCAAAGACTTCAAACATCATTCCAACTAAGAATAGGATAGGAGAAATTAAGTTTTAAACCTAACCAATTCCAAATTTGAGAGGAGTACTTACAACCAAAGAATATGTGGGATGTCGTTTCTTCCGCCTCATTGCAAAGATCGCACAGAGAAAGGAAAGCAAAATTTCTTCGCCTCCATTGTTCGTCCATAGGGACTTTGGTATGTAAGAGCTTCCAAACAAAACACAACTTCGAAGGTGGAATTGATTTGGACCAAAGCCACTGCCACCAAGCCTTATGCAGCCTTTTCGGTCACTTAAAGTCATAAGCGATTTTAGCATAGAATTCTCCAGTAGCAGAATGCATCCAAATTTTCGAATCGGGCCGAAGGTCGAAAGAAATGTGGCAGCCTGAAATTCTCTCCTTCAGCGTAGTTGGAACACAAGAAACAACTTTAGAAAAATCCCATCTGCCATCTATTATAATACTGCTGACTTTTTGATCGACGATAGTAGCCGCATCCGCCAACTCAGTATGCAACGAGCTGCCACACCAAGCATCATACCACAAACTAATGTTAGTACCGCGACCCAGAATCCAAGAGGTATTGTTCCCCACTGTCGGTATTTTCGCCTTAATGTTGGACCAAATGGAAGAATAAATATGATGCTTGATGATTTTCTGATTTCTGAAGACTCTCTGCCTAAGCAACTTTGCCCAAGGTTCAACAGAATTATGTAAATCCCAAGCCATCTTAAGATTGTATGCATCATTTAAACTAATGAGAGACCGAATTCCAAGCCCGCCTTCGGCTAAAGGGAAACACAAATTCTTCCAAGCCACCGTTATGATTTTATTCTTAGTAGTTTCCCCGCTCCACATGAACCTTTTTACCGCACGCTCAACATCCTGGATAAGAGAAATCGGCCACGAATAAATAGCCATGGAATGAATGAGCATACCTTGAATGACAGATTTCACAAGCTCCATACGACCGGTGAACGATAAAAGAGCACCTTTCCAAGAAGCTAGCATATGAATGATTTTATCCGCAATAGGACGAAGATGAACCGCTTTAGGTTTACCTTTAAAGATAGGAACTCCAAGATAAATAAATGGAGAAGTGTCAATTTTGAACCCCGACATGTTCGCCAAAATATTCAATCTGGAGGCAGACAAAGAACCACCATAAAGGAAGGACTTATTACAGTTCACATGCTGCCTCAACACAGTAGCATATTCTTCAAAAGCATAGACGAGGTTCTTAATGTTTGAGAACTTGCCTCTACAAAATATGAAGACGTCGTCTGCGTAAAGGATATGAGAAGGCACGATAACGTTGTTAGGACTCTTGATAAGATCTAACTTAATAATAACTTAAAATGAGTTTTCATGATGGTGGTGGTACAACTATCAAAAGAGAAAGGAGTAAATACAAATTGAAAAAAAAAAACAGAATGACAAAGGACTTCACATGGTGTAACTATTTTTTATAAGAAAATTTGATTAATTGAGTAAAAAGGATATTATATTCAAATTACAACTAATTTCAACACAATTTAAGAAAGTTTAAAGTACTTTACATTAATAGTAAAAACTATTACACCCAATCGATTTAATTTCTATTACATGTCAAATCAATGCAACTATTTTGATATTGACTACAATTTCCTCCATTTCACATATCTCTCCTTGAAATAAGATATTGTTCCTCTTGATCCATATACACCAACACGTTGTAAGCCAAATCATGTTTTTCTTATTTTTGGGAATTTTACCCTTCAACGCTTTTGAGAATTGTTTCCTCTAGATCCTTAATGGCAAGCCATTCTGCTATCCTACTCCAAATTTTGACAGAAATTGAACATTGGAATAGCAAGTGAGATAAACATTCTTCCCCTTTAAAACATAGTACACACACTCTATCATGCATACTATAAATTACTCTTTTTTCATGAGCTCGTAATGAGTTGGTAGTCTCCATCCAAATACTCGAATCTTCGATGGGACTTTTGTTCTCCACATTATTTACATGCCTTTTTAGTTTCTTTTTCAAATCCGAAATGTTCTCCTAAACTCTTTATCATTTTGTAGCACAATTTCACTATGAATTCTCTTTCGCCATTATGGATATATACATACACCTCCTTCTCATTCCTTCTAGCTGTCACTTCTATTAGAAGTCATTTTAGTTCCTAACACTGCTATACAACTTGCTCTTGAATACCAAGTTCATTTAAGTGGATGTTCTAGTCCCAATTTCCTTCTCTCCAACTGCCTATTTCCTTAACTTTACTGTTTGATTTGCTTGACTAATTAAACTGTTCAAGATATACATTCATCAATGGTTGTGATCCTCTCCACTTATTTTTCCAAAATGTGACACTTCTTCCTTCTCCTAACCTGCATTAGATATTGCTTGAAAACCAGTCAATATACTTCCCTGAAATTCCTGCCAATTGATTTAATGTACCTCCACTAGATTGACTCCTTCTTGACTTTTCTCTGATATTCTTTAATAAGAATTTGCAAGAAATCCTACCAAAATTGCTGGTTCTTTAGTTAATAACCTCCACTTCAACTTGCTCATCAATGATTTATTGAAGACTTTAACGTTATTAACACCTAACCTTTTTTATTTATTTATAGACATTGAGTCATTTCACCCATGTGATTCCTTTATTATCCTCATATCCATGCCACATAAATTCTCTTTATCTTTTAGAGATTAAATTCAGTACCTTCATTGGTGTTATTGTGAAAGAAAGAAAATATATTGGGATGTAATTCAGAGTTTAATTCAATAGAACTAATCTTTCTCCAATCGGAAAAAAGTCTCCCCTTCCATGATGAAAGTTTCCTTCTTAAGTTGTATATAACCGGCCCTCACGTAAAGCTTTTTCTAGGGTTTGAACCCACATGTATACTAATAAACTTGAAAGGAATTGAGTCCAAGTAGCATGACAGGAAATGTGAAGCTATCCGCATAGAATTGTCTTTTACATGTATGCCATATAGCTTACTTTTGAAGAAATTTACCCCAATAAAGATATCATTTTAAATCCTCTTATTATTGCTTTAATGCTCCATAAATTTTGCCAATATCTTTCCCTTTCAATGATGATGTTATATGCAAACTGAAGTATTTGGTATTGAACTTGTTCATTCACTTAGAATCTCTTGAAATCTCCCAGGATTGCTAATTTATTTACAAGACCTGCTAACATATCTACTGCTATTGAAAATAAAAGGGGGATAATGGACCCCCTACTTCAACCCTCTACTTCCCTTGAAATCATTGGTTGAACTTTCATTCACCAAGACAAATATGTGTTATTAAATATGCAAGCCTCCATTCATAACATCTATTTTTATCTAAATCCGACTCTTCTCAACATGTATCTTAGATAGTTCCAACATACACAATCATAGGATTTTTCAAAGTCAATCTTTAACATCAAGCACTCCCTCATATCTCTCTTGGCTAAATCTATCATTTCATTTACCACAACTACTCCATCAAGGATTTGTCTTCTAGGTACAAATGGTGTCTGCCACTTCAACACTATTTTTTCTAATACTCAATTGATTCTTGAAGCTAGAATCTTAGAGATTATTTTATACAAACAACCTACTAAGCAAATTGATCGATACTCACCCAAGAGCTAGAAAAAAAAGTTATAGCCTTTGGAAGTTTTGCATTCTTGAGGAATTCATTAAAAACTTCACTAATAGCCTGTTTTGGAGCAGAAGCTGCATTTTGTACTTCTTTTTTACACAATAAAGTGGCACGTAGACGTGCCGTGGACAAGTGCAGAAGCTATTCCAAACATGCTCTAAGTCTTCTTCCACAATTTTCCAATATTTTTTTGGAAAATCAAAGTTGAATCAATTTAGTTCTGAACTCTTGTCTCCATCACTTTTCCATACTACTTCTTTAATCTAAATTTTAATTGATAATTTAGATATTAAAAAATTGATATAAATTAAATTGTATGAAATTGAATCAATCGAATTTTTTTAATTAAAAATCTATAATCGAACCAAGTTGCAAGTAATCTTTTCTTTTGGATTCAATGTATATTTTTTTAAAGTCATATCGCTTCGTGAACACCTCTAATTAATTTGAAACCAACATATTAGAGCATCTTTAATAGAAGAACTTATTTTTGGTTGTTTGAGCTATTATTTGTGTATGTTTAAAAGCTAAATAAATGTTTATCTTTTTGACTGACACTACTAGAATCTGACAATGATGTTAACTTGTCAATATGCAGATTTTCTGACAGGGATAAGATAAGTACTTCTTTAGCCCATTCATCGAATATTACTTTTAATTTCACACTCATGCATATTTTGACTTTTGTATTATTGACAAAGAAAGAGATATAGCTTAAATAAAAAGATACTAACATTATTCGAACGTGAGAAATAAGATTTTAATTTTGAGAATAATTATTTATTATTATTAAAAATATTATTTTTAAATGTCAAAATTATTTATAATTATTAAAAAAATATTTTTAAATGTCAAAATTTATATTTTTTTACTGATCACTATTAGCAAAATACATATTTTATTTTAGTTAATATTATATTTATTTAAAATACAATTTTTATATTCAAATGTCAATATTTCTATTTTATCATTGGAAACTATCAGCAAAATCACTAGTACAAAAATGTTAATTTACACCCGTTTTTTATTAAATTTACACCCATTATTTTTAATAAAAATCGGGTGTATATCCACAGGGTGAGAAATGTCTAACGCATTTACACCCTATTTTAAAACGGGTGTAAATACGTTCGTAATTACTCCCTATTTTAAGAATATCGGGTGTAAATATGATCTACGTTACAGCCTATTTTAACAAAAATCGGGTGTAATTTGGCGTAATTACGTTTTTAATTACACCCTATTTTAACAAAAATCGGGTGTAATTACGTTTTTAATTACACCCTATTTTAACAAAAATCGGGTGTAATTGGACGTAATTACATTTTTAGTTACACCCTGTTTTAATAAAAATCGGGTGTAATTGGGTATAATTACATTTTTAATTACACCCTGTTTTAATAAAAATCGGGTGTAATTGAGCATAATTACATTTTTAATTACACCCTGTTTTAGTAAAAATCGGGTGTAATTGAGCGTAATTATGTTTTAATTACACCCTGTTTTAATAAAAATCGGGTATAATTACGTTTTAATTACACTTTGTTTTAATTAAAATCGGGTATAGATATATTCTTAATTACACCCTATTTTAATAAAAATCGGGTGTAAATATGTCATTTATGAATGAACAATTATATTATATTTAAATCTATTTATACCCTATTTCATATACACCATTTAGTTATATTTCATTTTCAGTCATAATATTGCAAATACTATAAAATCATATTTTAACTAACTCAAAATATTTTTAATATTAACCAAAAAGTATACAATATCACGTGCATTCATAATATTTCAAGTACTATAAAATCATACACATAAAAATTATATTTTAACTAAATCATAACACTTTCTTCATATATGATTTTACGCCATGCTTGACGGTTAGCTTCGGTGTTCTCTAGTCCAATTGAATCCAACCGCTTTCCACATGTAGCATTAGATTCATCCATGGCCAAAATACCACGCCCTGGAGAAGCAATTGCTTTCCACAATTCGTTCCGGAGGAAGACCTTCTACATTCGTGTACACCAACTTCATCTTCTCAAGCAAAGTCTACAAAATTATTCATTATATAGCAATTCAGTGCCAAACAACAAACCTCTAATTTCTTAAAAATACAAAAAAAAAAAACAATAGTTAGTGCTTGAGAACAAAATACAAAACTTTGACATCCATACCTCCAAATTTCGGATCATCTGCTGCCCAAAAGCATCATCTGGATGGATCTGTTATGAAAGTACCATATAATACCAAGAAGATCCAAGTTTATTCCCATAAAAAGTAGTAGAGTGAGAAACATGAAGGTTGTAACCTGCTCATATAGAAAAAATATTGCTGTTGAAAGTGTTCGACAGGCCCAACCAACAACTTCATGACTTGAATCTGGATCCAAGTAAATCAGAACACATTCTGCAATTATAAAAGTTGGCAGGCTGATAACAACATCAGAATGAATCAATTTATCAAACGTGGATCTTAAAAACATGTGTCTACATATTTACATACACACAAGTATATAAAACAGCAAAAGATACAAAAAATTATCATTAAATCCTCCAACTTTTGAGTGTTGGCAAATATAAGATCATAACTATATAAATATATTTATCATATAATAGTGAGTTAGTACATGAAGCCATGGAAATAAGATTAAAAATAAGAATTCTTATGCCCGACTAGTTTCTTCATATCACTTTCCATTTCTTAAATATAAAATACTATATGATTGTAATATATATAAAGGAACACAGCACCACTCACCAATTATAAAATTCAGAAATATCTTCTTCAAAGTCATTTTCAATTTTTTAAATTATAGATTATATAAGCTCTTTTTATTTATATTTATCACTTTCCCAGGAGATGCTAAAAGTTATTAATTACATCCTATGGTAAAGGCACCTCAAAATGTTCTGATGTACATATGCAAGCTGTATGAAGAAATACAACATTGCTGGCTAGTTATTGAATTCAGAAGTCTAGTCTTGTAAAAATTTATAAGGTATTTTAATGAGAAAGAAAACATAGAAAAAACACGGGATAAGGTATCAAAACTGTCTTTTAAACCCTTTCTGATTTAGTCAGATTCTAAGAGGTATTTTATTTAGTTTCATATATTTTCCTAGAAAGGGGCTGATATACATCCAACAATTATAAATTATAGGTAGGCTGTAATAGAGTTTCACAAACAAGAGAGAAGGAGAGAGACAAAGAAAGAATTGAATCCCAATACATACCTTGGATCCATCCCGGTAATGGTTATAATATCATTTAATTGTTTTACATCACGCAAATCTGCAGGGACTAGTTTATAATGAGCACTGACCACTTCTCCTTTCTCTGGCAATTAATGAAACATAACAAGCATCAGTACATATCAGCAGTAATCATTAATGCTAATATTTAGCATTGATGTTTATAAATATCACAGTGAAAAGATTGTATTGGGTCATCCTCAAATGCTACAAATCAAGTTAGTTTTACAATGTTTGTAGTTCTGAGATTAAACTGAGTGGCGGAATAAAAAATTCACTCAGGAAATTATTTTGCTTTAGTAATGATTTAGGGTCGAAGAGATATAGATAATACTATTTTCAGTTTTATTTTAATCTAATTTATTCTGAGATAAGTTAGATACCACACGATAGCACAAAAGAAAAGGACATCATCTGAATATGAGATTAAAATCATAAGCCAATGTCCTTTCATCACTAAGCATCGTAATCAACACTGCTTATCTCTTGAAATGGAAGCTGTTTCACCAAGTTTATCCTTCAATTGACTGCAAGTCTCAATAAGTGCCGCCTTTTTACTTGTTACCTGGATGACAAGCATAATAGTAGTTAAGCTTTCTTTATCAATAATGGCAGTTAAAAACTTACAATTTAAAGACTATAGACAGCTTTTATAATTCATTTTTGCAATAAGACATATATTGAGGGAAACCAGATTGTATTAACTGTTAGTTTCTTGACAAAACATCGATAGCCAATCCAGTTCAGAACCCATTAACAACTATAAATTAGGGTTGCATTGGCTAATAAAACTTTTAAAAGGTATTCAGGATTCTACCTCCTTAAAGTCCACTTCCACGTATAAATGTGGTGCTTTCCCCTCATCCTGTCAAGAAGAGATTTTAAACATGTAAGTTACAACTGTAAATTAGCACACAGCTATACACTATAGGTTAATGAGGCTAAACAAAAGGCTATGAGAAAAACTGGAAGTTATGGTAATGGGTAACAACATATGAAGTCTTACACACCCAGAGTCACGTCCGAACAAGAGGATGAAGATCACTAGAAAACAAGGACTGCATCGTGCATAATACAAATTTATTTTTAGTATCTGTGATGTGCATGGGAAAAAGAAGAAATCAATCTTCTTTGACACCAATCCATGATACAATAATGTTGAAATATAAACCAGAGTGATTGGAAATAATCTTCTTGAACAATGATTTATTTGGAGGGACAAAGAATAACAAATCAGAATAATCCTTCTCTGTCACCTAGCCAACACTCTAGGCATCTGAATCTCGAAATACATAAGAGAGCTGCTTGACATTATTGGAGCTTCTCTACTATAGGTTTGCTGACTAGCCAGTGACTATTTAGAGATTTTGGGCAGGTTCAACAATATTGGGCTATGGCTAGGCCCTAACAACACTCCATTCCTCCAAAGGAACTTTTCCATAAAGTAACATGAATTGTTTGAGGATCATAGTAACCTGTCTGATTGGTAAATTGAACCATTTGACCAATGTCTAATCCAAGTCCTCTCCTTTCTAGGTAACTGACTTTGATCTAGCACCTGCTCTAGTAGATATTATTCAGTTTCAACCTACAATTCCAGCTCTAATGGGAAAATTCCCTACCTGTTCCCTTCCCTTTCCCACCTTTAAATAACAAATCATAATTCGCCAACCACAACCTGTTACAACATTGAATATCAACACAACAACAATTCCGCAGTAGATATCAAACAAAAAAGAGAAAGAATTCAGTTCAGGCATTTCACCTAACACTTGGTGTGCATGTTACGAATTCGTTATTAATCCATAATTGAACAACAATCGCACAGCAGCAATCGAAAAAGAGAGACGAAGAAGATTGAAAGTGAAATTCACTGGAAAAAAATGCACGTACCGAATTCCATCATGAATCCGCGTCGGCATCATCTTCATGTATCTTTGGTTTCTCTTAACTTCATTCTCATTTGCTTGTTCCATTAATCACCATGCTCTGCCACGAGAATGAAAACCACGTTAGTTAGATAAGCACTTTTAAGAGGAGCAAGAATCGCTTTTTCGTTTTCACGTTTGTTGAAGCTACGCTTTGTAGGTAACTTACTATTCTCTGTTTCTTTTGCATAATGAATGTTAAGTGACATATTAAATGAAATGTAATAAAACATATGATAAGTGATAATTATATTTAATATATATTATAACAATACATGTTATACAATAAGGTTTTAGGGAAATAGATTAATATTTTAAGTTATAAAAGTAAATATTTTTTTAGTCCATTTAAATTTACACCCGTTTTAAATTTAGCGAGAGTAATTGAGATCTAATTATAATAATATTTTTCGTTTACACCCATTTTTAAAAAATAGGGTGTAAATTGTCGCATGCTAATATTTAAAATGATATTTTATTTACAAAATTGCCACCGTGTTTTTTATTTACACCCGTTTTTAATATATTGGGTGTAAATGTTAAAATTATATTGTGCTTTTTGCACTTGTGAATATATATTTTATTTTAATTAACAATTGTTTTTATTTGAGAAAAAAATTCTTATTTTCAAATGTTAAAATTTTTATTTTTCTCACGGGGCACTATCAATAAAATATCTACAAGTTTATTTAAATAAAATCTATATCGTGTTAAATAAATTTATAACGGGACACGATCATTTAAATTCATGCAATATTTTTTTTATAAATATTGCTTTTAATATGCATTTGAGTTTAAAACCACCAAACAAAATTATCTTAACTTATACAAATGCATGAATATCATTATTTTTTATATAATTATATTTATAATTTAATATTATAAATATCTAAACAAATTATCTACATATATAATATCAAATAAATATACCCTTGCGGCAACACGGGTGATTTACTAGTTAGTATAAAATATTTTACACGATAAATATATCACAACTATTTACAGATATATCACAACCATTTACATGTAATATTTTAAATAGAATTAAATAAAAAGTGAAATATTTATAAAATTTTAACGGTTATAATCCATTGATGGTGTCAACTTCTTTAAGTGTATTTTATTTAAATTATTTAATTTTTTAATTATAAAATTAAAAAAAACTAAATGTAATATGAGGCTTATCTAATATTAAGACTCTGTTTGGTAAGATATGTCTCATGTCTTATAAACTCATGATAATTTAGACCCGTTTGACAACGGTCTTTTCATCACGAGTTTATAGCTTATTTTTCAGACGCTATTTTAAATAGCATTTTAGCTTATGTCTTATAGCTTATTATTTTTTATTTTTTTTTATTTTTATTATTTTAATTAAGATTCATTTTTAACCCTTATAATTTATTTTAATTTAAAATAAAATAATTATATATTAAATATATTTTATCTCATTTTAGATTTATAAGTTAATTAAACCGCTAATTTTACCAAACATTTGAATTAGTTTATAAACTATCCGTCTCAACCATCCACTATAAGCTATAAGCCATCAGTCATCAACCATCAGTCATAAGCTATAAGCTATCAGCTAGTTTATCAGTCAACCGCTATTTTTAACTGACCTTAAATTTCAAATTGATATTTTTAGTGAAGCATGCCGAAACAGGAAAATAGTTAGAACATCTTTTCAATTTAAAAATATTATTGTTATTTTGAGTTCAGAAGAACTTTTACAAATTTACTTGTTTTATTAAAAAATTTAATAGCGAATGTTAAACTTCAAAGTTTATTAAACCCCTTTCCAATTAAATTTAAAATGGTACACTCACTTTGATTTTGTACGTATTTTGATTTAATAAATATTTTCTTTATTACTTTAAAATGGATGATTCAGTTGTTCATATATATATATATATATATATATATATATATATATATATATATATATATATATATATATATATATATATATATATATATATATATATATATATATATATATATATATATATATATATATATATATATATATATATATATATATATATGGAGCATATCAAGTAAGAGCATTTTTAAATGAGAGATGAGAGAAATAAATATCAATCATTAGATTCATCAAGAGAGAGAAATTAATAGCCTCATCTACAATATAAGAAAGTTCAATGCTTTGGAAAATACCAATTTGCCCCTTTGCTTTCTTAATGAGCCACGTGGCTGTCTTATTTGCTCTCCTTTACTACTTCCTTTTCCTATGCTACGTGTGTTTCACTTTCTCTGCTTTTTTGAACAAACCCAAAACTTTTCCAGTTTCTCTCTTTCTTGAAAACACAAATATATTGTTTCCTCTACTCAACAAGTCTTTTCATTTCACTACCTCAAATCTCAAACAACTCTCTTTCCTATCTAAGTCTCCCATCTTTCTTATTTCTCTAACCCATCTTCATCTTCCACCTTCCTCTGTCTTTAATTTCTGCGGAAGACGTTTTAGATCGGTTAAATCATTGATTTTTTTTAGATCTGCGACAACTATCAGTGATGTTTTTTTAGATCTATGATATCTAACAAGATCGATTTGGTTTTTAACTTTCCTATTTTTTTGTTTTTCAGGTTCTGTGTTCATCTTTCTAATTTGTGTTTGTGTTAACAGGATTTGATAGAAGGAAGGTGAGTTATTACTATGTATTTGAATTATGTTTTCAAAAAATGCTTTCTTCAAATCTTTCATTTTCTTTTCAATCTCTATTTTTTCATTCACTTTTATGATTTTTAAGTTATGTTTTCTGTTTTGTGTTCTTGCTTTAAAGATTCAACCATTATATTTATTACTTTTTTGAACAATTCTTTTTGTATTTCATTAATATTTTTTGTCTTAATTTTTGCAGATCTAAACTACAATGAGATGGAACCAAAAAATTCATATTTGAAATTAAAGGAAGGTGAGTTGTTGCTATGTGTTCATTTTTCTGATTCTGCTTCATGCTTGTGTTAGTAGGGTTTGATAGAAAAAATGTGAGTTGCAGACTCGAATAATGTTTCTGTTTTTTTTCATTTATTTATGTAATGTTGTTTTTGCAGGACAAATATTTTATTTTCATATTGAAAACTCTTCCTACTTCACATGAGAGAATAGAGCAGATTTTTTCTACTGGCCAATGAAATGGGTTGATGGGTGGAATGAGATGCAGAATGGAAATGTTTTGAGCTTGATGTTCTAACATTATCCAACTTGTGTTTTGGCATATAATTTCCTCATTGATATATTCCTTTAATATATTTCAAAATATTAAATTTATATTACCACTTCTACTGTTCGTGTTCCTGTAAAAAAAGTATTGCAATAGCATTTAATTATTATTATTAGCTTTATTATCTTTGCTCTTTGCAATAAAGTAACAATAAATAAGTTTGAATATATTGTCTCCTTGCATTTTTTGGCCGATTAAAACGAAATATTATACGAAATCTTATATAAGTATCTTTAAATAATAAAATATTTTAATAAATTTAAATTATTTTTAACTTTAGATATAATTTAATTTTTTTATTAATATAGAAACATTTACTTATACACCTAAAAAAATAAAAAAATATATATAGAAAAAATAAAACTTATATAAATCTATCTCAGATTTTATCTTTTAAAACTTGTTTTTTTAATATTTATTCTATTGTTTAACTTTAATATATCATATAAGAAAATTTATTGTTCTTGAATTACCAATTTTTTAAATTACACCTTTTTGAACAGATTTCTTATTCTATTTTATTTCTTCTTATTCTACCTTCTTTCAGCTTTCTTTTCTCTTTGCCACTTTTTCGATTTTCACAATATATTTTGATATCCCATCAGCTCTGTTGTGACAGGCTATAATGTCTACTTTGCTTGCAAATGTGTATTTCCTTCTTTCCATACGCACCACTTCTTTTAAAAACCATCATTTGTCTCTTCAACCTCCTTTCTCACAACTAAGCACCAATTGTGAGATGTTTTGTCTTCTTCATAGAAACAATATTTCTAAAAACAACTATTAGAAAAATGTTTTGTAATGGATCAATGTTATTTTTTTCCATCTATTTTAAAAAAATTACAATTATTCTACTTTCTAAAAACAACTATCTTTAAAATTTATTCTATTTCATGTACTAAAAAAATCAATAAAATATAATAATTGATATTAAATTTTATATTTATGGTATAATATTAATATTATTTTGTATTACGGTTATTATTAAACTAAGGTGAAATTAAAGAAAATAAAAGTAAACATATTTAAAATAATGTATAAATTTAAATGGCTTTGGCTTACAATTGGAATATTTGGATTATGTTGTTGTTCTTTTATGCTGATTAATTCGAATGAGATTAATTTATTCTTATTCTATTTTTAAAATAAAATTCATGCATGTAGGAATGTTTCTCTATTATATTTTTAGACACAAATTTAAAGTAAATGTTGTAATATTTTTAAGAATAAGAATAAAAGGATTGTGGAAAGGTTAAGAAATGTACAATAAATGTTATAATTCTATGTGGGTGAGACGGAAGTATAATTCTCTATTATACTTTATTACATAAGTATAATATATTAGATTTTTATTAAATTTTAAATTTGTTTAATTGCTATTACTTTTTAAAAAGATAATAAAAATTATAAAATATTAAATATAATCTTTGTTTATTTCTACTGCTATAACATTAGGGGTTTGGTATAAAGTTTGTCACTAAAGTAGAGTAAATATGGGTAGTTGGTTGGTCTAATTTCTCTAAAATTTTTGAAAAAGTATACGATGGTTCATTGTATTTATATTTTCTTAACAAATAGAAAAATCATATACAATTATACATAATTAATAAATAAAAAAAATATTTCAGATTGGTAATAAATAATAAACTAATTGGTAATTTAAATATTTTAATGATTTAATGTTTTTTTGTCAATTTTAAATTTTTATATTTATTAATAATTTTGATGTTGATCAATAATAAAAAACAAATTTCGATCGTATCACAACTTAATTTTTTTTTATAAGTACTCATTTATTATTTTTTTTATAATAATAAACTGTTTTGCTTATATAATTTTGTCTTTCTTCTTTTCATTTTATTTTTATTATATTTTTGAAGATAAATGCGCGAACCACACCAGTACCCGTGCGAACGCACGGGTAACACACCATTATCATGTAAGCGCACAGATAACTAGGTCAAAGTCTGTGTGAATGCACATGTAACACACCAGTACCGTGTTTATTGGAATATTTATTTGTCTCATTTTTTCTTTTTTTCCAATAATATTTTGATTTTTTTAATTTGTTTGAATTTTCATGACAAACTGGTGACGTATCTCCGGTCCACACCAGTACCCGTGGGTCGCGAACACACGAGTCACACATCAGTATCGTATAAACGCACGGGTAATTAGGTCAAAATCTGTGTGAACTCACAGGTAACACACCAGTACCGTATGAACGTACGGGTAACCAGATAAAAATTTGTGTGAACAATATAACTTTTGATCTATAAATAAACCATTTTCTATAAATAAATACTACTTTTGAACTTTTTTTTATCAATTTAATAGTTTTATTTAAACAATACAATTTTTATATTTCAATTTCATATAAAAACAATTTTTTTTATTTAAGATTATATGTATCTGATAAGCCCGGTCCAGTCTGATACTGAGATGGATACATTGCAGATCTCATGAATTTTTAGTTTCTTTGAATTTTGGTGTACAATTGAGCTATAGACACCATTTCACAATATTCCAGATTTGGATGGAAATATTCCTCTATGCAAAAAAATTTGAAATTTATTGACCATTTTTAAAAGTATTTGAAAATATAAAAGTCATGATAGGAACAAAAATATAATGTTTAATTAAAATTTATGATTTTATTAATAGTGAATCTCAGTATTTATGATTTCTTTTTTTAGTTAGTTTTTATATCACTAATACTAAAAAAATCTAAAAATAATTTTTTAATGTATTAAAAAATAAAATAAATGATTTTAACAGGAGAACATTCATATCTTATTCATGTTGAACTATATATTATTCATATAAAACCATTTTGATAATAAATAGAAAATATCTTGATTTTAGTTTATAAATTCTAAGGCATGACATTATATGAAAAGAGAAAATATCTTGATCTAAATGTTTTTACGGGTACTAGGCATTTTTTTATACATTTAATTATTATTTTTTAAGGTACCAGACATTTTTTTATGCATTCAATTATTATTTTTTTTACGGGCACCAGACATTTTTTTATACATTTAATTATTATTTTTTCACGGATACTAGACATTTTTTTATACATTCAATTATTATTTGTTCACGAGTACCAGACATTTTTCTATACATTTAATTATTATTTTTTCACGGATACCAGACACTTTTCTATACATTCAATTATTATTTTTTCACGGGTACTAGACATATTTCTATACATTCAATTATTACTTTTTAACGGGTATCAGATATTTTTCTAATAAAAAATGTATATCTGAAACAAATGCGCGTCACATACCAGAACCCGTGCACACGCACGGGTTAGTTACTAGTTAATGTATTAAGATTCTCTCTTGTTGAATCCAATGGTTGATATTTCTTTCTCTCATCTCTCATTTAAAAATGCTCTCACTTGATATGTTATATATATATATATATATATATATATATATATATATATATATATATATATATATATATATATATATATATATATATATATATATATATATATATATATTACGGGTATGGAGCGAGGTGGGTACTAAGGTATCCATATCCGCACTCATACTGATTTATTTAAGTGAACAATTACTCATATTATTTATGTAGATTTGTATTTTATTTGTTGCGTGTTTTTTTTTGGATATTTATTGAGAATTGCTAAATTGTCATTCTATTATAAAAGAGAAATAAGTAATGTTTAATATAAAAATATTTATTTCAGCATGAAAAAAAAATAATTAGAATATGTTTAAAGGAAATTAAAACACTTGAAACTGAAAGAAAGTCAAATAACAAATGACAAAGAAAAAACTACAAAAAAAAAAAACTTATAATTAAAGACGGAATACATTTTCACAATGTTATTACAATGAGTACACATACTTTTGATAAACAACATGAAATATATGAAAAGTATAAACTCGTTGACATGTTTTAATGATTAAGTTCATAAAATTTAAATTTACTTTGATAAGAATTTTAAATAGCATAGTTTATATTTTGAATATATTCACAATGAAAAGTAAATTATTTCTTTATAAAATAAACGAGTTACTTACAATTTGATCATCATGGTGAGATATTGTGAAGTTGTCAACATATATGAATACCTTAGGCCACAATATATGTTTATTTCTACCACTCACTATATAAAAACTAAATGACATTGTCTTTGACATCAAAATTTTGATGTTAATATTTCATTTCTCGTTGTTGTGTAATATTGAGAACCTTTGTTTTTAGCTTAGTGATATTTGTATTTCACTGTTAAGTGAAATAATAGTTGCATATACCTACAAAAATTTATTCAATATGGAATGTTATCATCCGTTGGTGTTTCCGCCATCATATCATAGTAGATAAAATATGAGAATTGAGGACCAGAGTAATAAAATAAACTGCATAAGTAATATATAATTTTTCTGAACTGGGCCAAGCAAGCCCAATCTTCAACTCGTAAACGAACAGACCTAAATCACACTCCAGGTCCAATTGCCATCCCACTCTTGACTGGTATGCCTTCAACCTACGTGTCACACGAAAAGCACGTGGTCAAACCTATTAGCGTAGAATTCGGTCAACTCCTTCCAAATCATACGCTCTGCTCACCCAGGTTACGACTGATTTAGTCATTTGCTTATTTATATATTTGTAATTTGATTTTACAATTTTCAACAATAATAATTCTTAATTACTTTTCATTCTCTCATTCCTTCTCTCACTCAAATGCATCAATCACCAACAAATATTTTATATTTAAACTAAACACATTTTATATTTAAACTAAACACATTATATATTATGTAAGTGAATGTTTCTGTAACACCTTTTGCACTAAAAAATATTGTGGGAGTGGCATAATCTAACACATGTTATATGATTAATATTGTAATTTAAAACATACATCACATAAGTTTCATTGCATGCAATCATTGTACAAAGTAGGGATAAGCACTTAAGTAGAATAATTAAGCACTACATATAGTCGATTAACTTCTTAATTAATTAATAATCCTAGCTACTAGTTCTACATACTACATGTCTGCATTATGCTTGAACCAAGGATGGTTCAGGAAACCCTCTTGATCAATTCCTGATAGAAACTTCTCTAATGGATTGGAATTGGAATCACCATATAAAGGCTCATCCATTCCATGTGCACTAGGAATTTGCATATCCATATTCATGTATGATTCAAAACTTTGACATGTTGTGGAACCTTCTTCTTGTGAAAGATAATTAGCCAATTGATTAGGGTAATATTGTGTTCCATTGTTTGAGTTCATTGGTGCTTGGACATTTCCACAATCCATAATACTAACATTAGAAGTTTCCATTAGACTTCCAAGAATATCTATCTCCTCTTGTAAACTTGCAACCTACACAAGTATAAATATCAAATGTTTATAAGAAGAAAAAAAAACTATAATATAAGGTTTTTCTAAAACTCGCTATCCAACGATGTTATAATCAATTAATCAATTCCACCATCCATTTGCGGGGTCTCAATTGAAGTTGGAAAATTATTTTATATAGATTGGCTCAACATATAAATTATTTGTATCTAACGGAATTCGAACTTAAAATCTTAAAAGAATCACAGTATTAGTCTCAATTCTTCACCAACCGATCACATTTAAAATTTCCGTGACATTTTGCATCAGCCTCATTTGACTATAATTTTTCAAAATATCAATTATTCATGCAACAACAATTTATAACAATGATTTGCATCATCATAAATATGATTTTAAATTGTTGTTCGCAAGTGCACTAGTTTTGACAACAAAGGTTGTATTTATGTAATATAAAAAAAGTTCATATCACATAGAAATTAACCTGATGTTGCAATGCATAGATATGAGCAACACAACCATAAATAGGATCTTGCATGCGAGCCAAGGCTTCATAAGATATAGTAATGGCAGCATCACTTCTATTCTGAATAGGAAGATGTGACAATAGTTTAGAGACATTACTAGCACCATAAACCTTATGCACAGCTGAAAAATGGGTTGAAGCTTGTTCATAAGAGAAGTAAGGAGCAAAAACACAATCACTAGCACACTTTCTCCTTAGGAACTTGCATGCTCCACATGATGAGCCAAATCCTGTCATTTTCTAAAGTTTTTCCAATGTTTTCTAACTATAGTATTATATTTTATGCCTAAGGTGAGTTTGAGAATCTATCATTTTATAGCCATCACCTGAGGGGTCAATTCTTTTTGTTGTTTCCAAAGCACATAATCAGTTCATTTTGCTATAAAGTTCTTTTTTTGGTCTCTTTTGTGGCCTACATTGTCGTTGTCAATTAGGGAAAGTATTCCTCTTTTATGCTCCAAAAGGTTTTTAATTTGTAAAGTTTATCCCTCGTGAGGGCTTCTACCGCCCTAGCTAGTCTCTTTTTTCCAATGATAAAATCAGGTGCCATGCATTTAATGAAATATTATTTATAAACAAATTAATTAATTTGTGTAAATAGAATTTAATGTGTTAAATATAAATATTATTTTTAAATAATTTAAATATTCCAATTATTATTAAGTATAAGTTGCAAAAATGCATTACAAAAAATATTCAATTGTAGTTTTACAAAGCACAAAAGAAATAATTAGTAGTACAAATTTTAACATATATTTAATTCTTGCATCGTCTTTTGACGATGGTTTGGCTCTCACGGCATCGGTTTTGTTTAGCGAATGTGTGTTGTTTATATTATTGATTTTATAGATTTGTAAACTTTATCGATTTTGTTTTTCTGAACGAACAATAATGATTAGTTTGAATCTTCATCATCAAATCGCATTTAGGTTTTACTCGTTCCTTCCTCCTTTTGAAATCTTTCGAACAAGACAACCGAGACTATTTTTTTTTGTTGAAATGGTCGTTATTGCTTTTTTTGATCATGCAAGAGATGTTGGTTAATGGATATGCTTTCATGTTGGCGATTGGATTTATTCTCCGATTTAGAAGGTTCAGTTTCGTTTAGGATCGTCTTTAGTTTTGATGCTTGCAATCATTCGCACCAATCTTTTTAGCAATTTAGTTGCATGCTTGTACGCGAATTTTTTTAAATTGCGCCACTGATGTTTATATGTTTGTTAGTTGACTAGTTACTATTTTGGGTTAATCTATAACACATTTTTGAGTTGATTTCAACACTAAAACGCTTTTAGTGTTGTATGTTTTCTTTTTTTTTTATAACAAAGGATGAACCATATATTAACTAACAGAAAACAAAGGTTATAGAATATACAAAAGTAACAAAAACTAAAAGTTACAAAACATAAAAAAGTAATTAAGTGCGCTAGAAATGAACAATTAAACCCCTAACCAACTATGTCTACGGACTAGGACGAAAAACAAATAGAGAAGCAATACCACAAAAATGTCACCTAAGAGGAACAAAAGCCAACCCATGTTGAAAGAATATTGTGGTGTACTTTCCGTTTATATCGTATCCACAGGGATTATTGCGATATCACCGCCGTTCTATAGCCTATTTTGTCTTGAGTTAATGTTACTTTTGTTTTAGGTTTGCAAAAGATCATTCAATCACTTTAGTAGCAAAGAGTAAATTAATGAAAGTTCTAAGTTAAAGAAAATGTATCAAGATTCGATTTCATCGACCTAAATTTGTATGTTTCCTTATAAATAGATGCTTATGAACTTGCTAACGATCAATATAATTACGTATCGACACCTATATCGTCCGTGTCCGCAACGATATAGTTAGATTTACCGTATTGTTTAACCGACGATTTCTCCATCGTTAAACAATACAAATAACGTTTTAAAACCGATACTTAGTAAACATCAAACTCTAAATCCATGTCTGCAACTTATAGTTTGAAAGATGATGAGTTAGGTCTAGATACAAACATTGATGTCTCAAACATTTATACCAAAGAAAAGCTTTAATAAACAAACTAAACCATCTATATTGATCATCACTTGTTCATACACATATATTCACAAGAAAAACATACAAAAGGTTAGGAAGATTACATCTTATCTTGATACAAAAGGGATTTAGCTATCCATGAGAATGGTAGCTTGCATAAGAAGGAAAGGATGAAGATCAACAAGCATCAAAGGCGATTAATCGATGATCAAGGCTTCCAATCTTCAACTCTATGTTTGCTACAGTCAATTATGCTCTTGGTTCTCTCTAAAATATCTCTACATACATTCAAAAGTGATCTGGCCCATAAACAAATAAACAAAGTTTCGCAGACCGCGCTTAGCGCGGTGCAGCCCGCTAAGCGCGCTATCAATAATTGCTTAAACCGCCCAACCGCCCAACCGATCTCGAAGGAATCAACTCGTTCTTCTCATTTCTCACAACCGTCAATCCACCCTTCTTAGGAACCACATGCACCGGGCTCACCCATTCGCTATCGGAGATGGGATAAATCATCCCCGCCTCTAATAACTTCACAACCTCTTTTCTAACAACTTCTTTCATGGTTGGATTCAATCGCCTTTGAGGTTGTGCTACGGGCCGAAAATCATCTTCTAACATAATCTTATGCATACAATAGGCCGGACTAATACCCTTCAAGTCGGATAAAACCCATCCTATTGCTTCTTGATTCTTTATCAATACTTCCTTCAATCGATGCTCTTCCTTGCTAGACAAACCATTATTAATGATAACCGGCTTAGTAGAATTGTCACCGAGAAACACGTATTTCAAGTGAGATGGTAACACATTCAACTCCACCTTTTGCTCTTCAACTTTAGGTTCATCCTTCAACTCTTCAATTTGAGTTTCAAATGGATTCATCTCATCACAAGCCTCTAAATTTCTCAAGCAATCTTCAATTTCTTTCTCTTGATCTTTGGTGAGAACTTCAAGAGCTTCCATTAAAGTCTTCTCAAGAGGATTCGACAAGTGCATTTGATTCTCCACTTTCATAATAGCCCTTTCGGTAGCATCGATTCTAAAACAATCATCATCATCACTCGGATGCTTGATGGCTTCAAAGAGATCAAGACATAATTCTTCATCTTGGTACCTTAATTTCATTAAGCCATCATCAATATCTATCATCATTCGGGCCGTCTTCATAAAAGGCCTTCCTAAGATCAATGGAATCTCAGGATCTTCTTCCATGTCTATGACGATAAAATCAACAGGATACCAAAATTTGTCAACCTTGACAAGCAAGTATTCCGCAACTCCATGAGGATGAGCTGTGGATTTATCTGCTAATGATAACGTCATTCTTGTCGGTTTCAAATCATTGATTCCTAATCTTCTCACCATTGACAGAGGGATCAAATTAATGCTAGAACCGGTATCTACCAAACCTTTGCCTATGTGGACATTTCCAATAGACACCGGTAAGGTTACCCGCCCAGGATCATTTGATTTTATCGGAGTAGTGCGTTGAATTAACGCATTACAACAAGAGCTCACCGTTACTACCTCCGGATCCAAGAATCTTCTCTTCTTAGTGATGATGTATTTGATGAATTTTGCATACATCGGCATTTGCTCTAATGCTTCGGAAAAAGGAACATTGATTTGCAACTTGCTAAAAATGTCCAAGAACCGAGCATAGTGCTTTGCATCTTCTTTCTTTGACGGACCGGGAGGGTAAGGTAATTTCTTCACTTGTATAGAATCATCCACCTTCTTCTTTCCCTTTTCACTCACACTCAATTTTTTTCTCTCTTTTTCTACAACTTTCTCAAGAGTTTCTTTTTCCACTAATTCTTTCTCTTTCTCATTTTCAACTAAATCACCCTCAACATTTTTTTCTACTTCAATCACCCTATCTTTTTCACTCTCAACAATTTCCTCCTCAACTATCTCTCCTACACCCATATCAATATTTCTACCGCTACGAGTTAGAATTGACTTACAATGCTCACGAGGATTTTCTTGTGTAGTAGCCGGAAAAGGACCTTTGTTTTGATCGGCAAGTTGCTTTGACAATTGCCCGACTTGAGTTTCAAGGTTCTTTATTGCGGCATCCGTACTCTTTTGGCTTGCAATTTGCAATTGCATGAATTGGCTAAGAGTGTCCTCGATTGAAAGCTTTGTTTGTTGAGGTTGTTGATTGTAACCGCCTTGATAAGGATTTTGACGATTCGATGGGCCCGCTTCCGGCCTCCATCCTTGTTGATAACCTTGATTACCTCTTTGTTGGTAACCTTGGTTATTGTTGTAAGGTTGTTGTTGTTGTCTCCCACCATATCCTTGATTAGGATTAGACACATAATTCACCTCTTCACCCGGTGGAGGACAAAAACCTGTTTGATGGTCACCCCTACACAATTCACAACACATCACATGTTGATTTTTAGAGGGGCTCCCATTTATCTCTTTGATTTGTTGAGGGAGTTTTGACATTTGTTGAGTGAGCAATTCTACTTGTTGTGTCAATAACTTGTTTTGAGCAAGTATTGCATCACTAGTATTCAATTCAAGAACTCCCGGTTTTCTTTGCAATGCACTACGGTTGTGTTGCCCTTGATGATCATTCAAAGCCATTCTATCAATGATAGCAATCGCTTCTGCAGCAGTTTTTGACATCAACGAACCACCCGCGGTAGCATCTAAAAGAGTTTTTGGTTGAGGTTGGAGTCCATTTCTAAAGATATGGATTTGAGACAATTCATCAAACCCATGACCTTTGCACTTTCTAACCATGGACTTGAACCTCTCCCATGCTTCATTGAGAGATTCATTCGAACCTTGAGAGAACACCGCAATAGAAGTTTTCGCTTCCATGAACCTATTGTGAGGAAAGAACCGATCCAAGAACTTCTCTTCTAACTCGTTCCAATTTGTCATGACATTATTTGGTTGATCAAGGTACCATTCCTTAGCTTTTCCAATTAAGGAATGAGGAAAAAGTCTCCTGAACACCTGTTCTTCTTGGTCTTCCGGAGCACCAATTGTTCCGGCGATCTCGTAGAACTTTGTTAGATGAGTAAATAGATCCTCGTGATCTGCCCCTGTGAACGGATTTTGGTATAATAATTGAAGTAACCCCGTCTTCATCTCGGAGTTTCTTCCATTGGCTTGATCACGAGCAAATTGTGCATTGAGTCGAGGGCTATTAACACAAGGCCCTCGAGCTGGAACATTAGGGATCTCTCCTGCCATTTCTCCCTCAACTAAGTTTTCAACCGGAGTTGAAGAAGAAGATGCCTCTTGTTGTTGTCTTCTTTCCCTAGCTAGTTGTCTCCTCTTACGAGTTTTGCTATTCTCTCTACGAGCAGTCCTCTCAATCTCAGGATCAAAAAGGAGTTGATCTGCAGGTACACGTCCTCGCATAAACTGTAATCTGAAAAACTAACCAAGCAAATTAACAAACACAAGGAAAATAAATTTAGAAACAAGATATTAATTATAAGACTCAATACAAAACAAACTATTGCAATGCTTGCAATATCTAAACAACAATCCCCGGCAACGGCGCCATTTTGTTGAAAGAATATTGTGGTGTACTTTCCGTTTATATCGTATCCACAGGGATTATTGCGATATCACCGCCGTTCTATAGCCTATTTTGTCTTGAGTTAATGTTACTTTTGTTTTAGGTTTGCAAAAGATCATTCAATCACTTTAGTAGCAAAGAGTAAATTAATGAAAGTTCTAAGTTAAAGAAAATGTATCAAGATTCGATTTCATCGACCTAAATTTGTATGTTTCCTTATAAATAGATGCTTATGAACTTGCTAACGATCAATATAATTACGTATCGACACCTATATCGTCCGTGTCCGCAACGATATAGTTAGATTTACCGTATTGTTTAACCGACGATTTCTCCATCGTTTAAACAATACAAATAACGTTTTAAAACTGATACTTAGTAAACATCAAACTCTAAATCCATGTCTGCAACTTATAGTTTGAAAGATGATGAGTTAGGTCTAGATACAAACATTGATGTCTCAAACATTTATACCAAAGAAAAGCTTTAATAAACAAACTAAACCATCTATATTGATCATCACTTGTTCATACACATATATTCACAAGAAAAACATACAAAAGGCTAGGAAGATTACATCTTATCTTGATACAAAAGGGATTTAGCTATCCATGAGAATGGTAGCTTGCATAAGAAGGAAAGGATGAAGATCAACAAGCATCAAAGGCGATTAATCGACGATCAAGGCTTCCAATCTTCAACTCTATGTTTGCTACAGTGTATTATGCTCTTGGTTCTCTCTAAAATATCTCTACATACATTCAAAAGTGATCTGGCCCATAAACAAATAAACAAAGTTTCGCAGACCGCGCTTAGCGCGGTGCAGCCCGCTAAGCGCGCTATCAATAATTGCTTAAACCGCCCAACCGCGCTAAGCGGGCTCCAGACCTCGCTTAGCGCGGAATTCTCTGCCAGAACTTCCTTCTTTTCTTCAAAAGCGCGCTTAGCGAGCTCAACCTCGCTTAGCGCGCTACCTCTTTTCAGCAATCCTTGGCTTTGGTCTTGGAACATCTTCAAAGTGCTTTTTCCATGGTCCAAGCTTCCAATTATCTATAAAAACTACAAAATCCAACATAGATTGCAAAGATAAGAACTATTCAACAATAATATAAATATAAGAATAAATATATACCAAATGACAATAAAATACTACTATTAACCACAAAAAGACTTGAGAGTTACCAAAAATTACCTAATATATTTACACAAATTGGTAACTAACAACCCACAACCTAAAAAGACTATCCTAAATTCTCAGGCAAGCAAACCTAGAGAGAACAAGCCGGAAGAAAGTAGGTAGGATCACCTGCAAAAAAACAAAAAGGAGAGTAGTTGGCCACCTAACACACCCCTAATTATCCATCCACCTAAGCGGGTTCGTTCCTAGTCAATTGAGGAAATGTCAAAATCCATAGCATGGGCATGAACCCACTTTCAAGTCAAACTAATAATTGTAGACATCAACTGATTAACGAACTAGCTTTTCCAACAAAAAATAACTTTACTTTATATTTTCCTAATAGTTCAGACCAGATAATGTCCGATCGAGATCAATTCTAAAGACATTTGTTTCCCATGAATAAAACCCTAAATCAAACCCTAGAATCGAATGTGGCACAGGCTCTGACTGCCTTATCAAGTTAAAAATTCCATATTAGGTGGCAGAAGCAACCTCACACAAAACAAAATGATGATTTATCGTCTCCACTGCCAATACAACATACTCCTTATTACTAGACCCGACACAATTTGACTCCTAAGAAGATTATTCTTAGTCGTCATCCTATTTTGAATCAACTACCAAGAGAACACCACAACTTTTGAAGGTATCCAACTCTTCTAAATCCTAGACAACCCTAACACTATCCTCTCTAGCATACCTTCACTAACCCTAGACAAAGCCGAATGATTACCATAAGCATAGTCGAATAGGGGTGTTCATGGGTATGGGTCTACCTGCGAACTCACCAACTCAAATTGAACCACTCCATAAATTATTTGAATTCATTCATTTATGAGTATACCCAACCCAACATGTAACAGCTCGTATAGGTTTTGTTCAAGTATCAGATTTGAGTTTCTATACCCGCAGACCCAACCTGTTGATGTGCCATTAGTGATTTCTTGTTTTTTGTTATTATTTTAAATGATAATATAAATTGGGGTTATTATCATTTTTTCCCTCGTCATATAGGCCATTTTTTGGTTTACCCCCTGTAAATTTTTTTGTTTGAAAAACAACCTTGCCATTTTAAAATACTAACAATTTAGTCCCTAAAGTCAAAATCCGCAGGAAAATCTAAAAGAAAATCCGCAGGAAACCTACAGATTTTCTTGCGGATTCTGACTTTAGGGCTTAAATTGTAAGTATTTTGAAATGACAATGTTGTTTTTCTATAAAAAAAATTTACAGGGGATAAACCAGAAATGACCTATATGGCTTAATATTTCACTACTAACCACAATTTTCCAAAAAAAAAAATCATTCTCCACCAATATTATTACTAGATCAAAGTGTTTACGTAATTTCAAGACTAAGTGTTGTTTCTTTTTTTTGTATCATTTCCAACTTAAATATTTTATGAGAGTAACGTATCTTATGAATATTCTACTTTTATGAAGTGTTATGTCATATAGATGAATTTTATTAGACATTATATAATGTGTTTCTTTCAATTCAAATGTTAGAAATGAGTGTAAGTGTGTTACAATTTTTTATCATTGAAAAAAATTATCTAAAAATATTTTCATTTGAAGCACAACCTGCGAACTCAACCCAATCCAACCCAGAATGAGCTAGTCGGTTTGGTTGAGTTTTGACTGTGAAAATGAAGATCAATTGGATGATGAACCCAACCCATTGAAGTCTAAACGGGTTGGGAAACGAGTTAGGTCAAACCTGGTCCGACCCAACTTTTGTACACCTTTAGAACCGATCGAAAATCCCTTAATTGAGTTTGGCTTCCAAACCTAAGCATCTCCTTTATCACGACTAACAATCCCCTGAATAATGGCAAGCAAAGTCTCAAAGTGCTTCTCTTATGTAAAGAGAGTTATCCTCCACCTAAAACTCGAAACCCAGACATCCATTTCCAAAGCTCCCAAGGGACCCATAACTTCAAACTAATTTTGCTCTGAGATAAGAAAAAGCCTCTCACAAGAAACATACAAAGGGGTACTTGCCACTCAGGCGTCTTGCCAATATCTAGTATTCTCTCCATCCCTAACCTTCCTCATGCAAAAGTAGGAAAACCAACCAACCTTCTGATCAGGTGGAGACCAAATAAGAGAAACATTTTTCCACCAATAAGACATTCTCCTAAGACGAACTTCCATACCTCCCGAAGGGGATCCAAATCCTCGAGGCCCATATTTTTCTTGCTAATGTTTCACTAGAGCAAAGACAAATCCAAAAGAATCATCCACCTCTACTTACATAACAAGCTAAGATTAACAAGTCTAAGATCTTTCACCCCAATCTACGCTTCCCTTTAAGCTTTGCACACTTCCTCTCACTTAACCTCCAGGACCTTAACATCCCCTTTAGAGCCCCCAAAGAAAACTCCTTTGTAAACCAACAAGCTTCTTCAAAACTAAAATCAGCTTCTTTATAAAAGACAGAACGAACACGAGAATCAAGTTCAACAGAACCACCCGGCCGTATAAGCTAACAAATTTATTTCTCCTAGAAACCATCGAAATCTCTAGATGCTTAAAGGGTAGGGATCCCATCTTAAAGTGTAAAAATACCTTTGCTAATCTAGGAAAAACCTCTTCATATTCACCCCAAATAGAGAACTATTAGAAGATCTCAATCTGAGACTTGAGGCAAGCTCAAATTTTTTAGAACAACCTTGATAGCCAAAATATTCTCAACAGATGGCACCCCCTAACATTGTTTCATTGGTGTACTAGAGATGAGACACCTCCAACCCACGTGAACCATCCTTCAAACCAATGTTTTAAAAACCGAATCGATCGAACCAGGAATCGGCAAGATAACTGGTTTGGTTCAATTGTTGGATCGGATATGATGTTGAACCGGTAAAACCAAGAAAAACCGGCGATTTTCGTTTAAATGCATTTTTAAAAAAATATTTTATTTTAAAAAATTAAAACAAAGTCGTTTTGATTCTTTTAATGAAAAATTAAAAGAAAAAATAGAAATAGAAAATAAAAATAAAGATGTTTCGGATGCAGTTGATTTTGTTTCAGATGATTTTGATATTGAAGAAGGATATCCCAACATTGAAACAAGTTTTCCTTCCTTAAAATTAAACTATTTGATTTTGTTTGATATGATTTTGATATTGAAGAAGGAGATTCCAACATTGAATTAATTTTTCCTTCCTTAAAATTAAATTTAGTAGACAATGGAGTTATTTTAATACAAATTATTCAATTAGATTATGTTGCGATTAAATTTTGTTTGCAAATATACTTTATAATTTTTTACTATTTTTTTATGTGTGATACCTATGTTTAAAATTTGAATTTAAATTATGAAGATGTAAATTTATTTATTTATGATATAATATTTTCAAAAAAAATTAAGTGTTAGTTATATTTTGTAGAAACTGAATCATCCGGTTCGACATATTTTATACCTATATAATTTTTTTATAACGACCGGCCTATTCAACCGAGTTATCCGATTTAGTCGTGCGATTCGACCAGTGATCCAGTGGTTTGACAAATCAACTAGTGACTCAGTACCCTCACTGGTTTGATGCATGGTTTGATTTTTAAAATACTAATTCAAACCTTCAAACACTCCAAAAGAAACCGCCCTTTTCAGATAAGCACTAAGAAGCAACACCACTAGAAAAAAGGAGCCAAATGATCATCTTGTTTCAAACCCTTTTGGATATTAATCTCCTTAGTAGGATAGCCATTCACCAAGATTTAAAGGTTGCTCAAAAAAAACAAGCATGATTCAACCCCTCCAACGATCACCAAACCAAATATATATATCATATGATTTGGGAATGACTAACTAAGAAAGTTATAAGCCTTTGCAAAATACAAATTAAACGAAAAACACTCACGCTTAGACACCTTAGAAAGATCTACCTCAATAAGAGCAACCATTTCCTCCACCAACTGCCTCTCCTTAATAAAAGTTGATTTCTCTAGGGATATAAGTTCCCCCATAACCTAGGCAAGCCTAAATGCCAACACCTTAGCCACCAACTTATACATAGAACCAAGAAGAGAAATAGGTCTAAAGTCTCCCAATTTCAAAGAAGACTCAACCTTTAGGATAAGAGTGACAAAAAAGGACGTCAGACTCTTAGGCAACACTACATTATGAAAAGACTGGTCAAATATCACATAAACCTCATCCTTGATTAACTCCCAAAAATTCTTAGAAAGAGAAATTGAAACATCCATGACTCGAACTCTTGTACCTGTTAATCTTCGTAACCACATTTTCCACTTCTGGAGGAAAAAAACTTAAATGAAATGGACTAAAAAAAGACAAGGAAGGGTAACCTCGTCAAGGGTTAGCCTAGAAGCAACTAGATTAGAGACCTTATCCAACTGACGATCTCCTACTTGGGCAGCAACCAAAATATTCCTCTTACTCCTCTTATTAACAAAAGTGTGTAAGAACCTAATATTGACATCCCCATCCTTCAACCAAGCCAATCTTAATTTTTGGAAAATCTATGAGTCACGACACCGAATGAGATTCCACAACTCTTGACAAACTTAAGACCTACTGACTAATTCCTCTTGGAGAAGAGGCACATACCCCACTCTCAAATCCAACTCAAAAGCTTATCCGAACTAACCTAAATCTTAGAACCCAAATTTCCAAACACCTTCTTATTCCAAGCTTTAAGAGTCCCTTTTAAGAAATCTCAACTTATCCTTCAGCTTACACAACATTTAACCCTCTTGAATGTCCAACTGCTAGGACTCAAAGATAACCTCTCAAAGTTAGCATCCCTCAAATAGAAATTGTTATGCCTTAAAAGTTTAGGCCCCATAAAAGTAAAGAATATTTCAAAACTAACAACAATAATTGGTGACATGTTGGGCCAAATCCCACAAGCACCCTGGCCCCAGTACTCCCATCCATCCAAAAGAAGAAATCTATCCAACCAACTCATAAAAATCTCATTCAAATGGAACCAGATAAACCTCCTCTCCAGCCAGAAGTAATTATCCACCAAAACTATCACTTCAATGAAAGCACCAAATTTTAGGGACACTACAAGATTCAAATCTCAAGTCCTCATAGTAATCTCTTCCTCTCAATACAACTAAGAACCACATCAAAATTACCCAAAACACACTATATAGAACCCGAGAGACTTTGTTTTCTCTAAGTCTAAGTTTTGGTCCCATTTTCTTGAACTTATTATTATTATTATTATTATTATTATTATTATTATTATTATTATTATTATTATTATTATTATTATTATTATTATTATTATTTAATCTATAGGATTCATCATCTTCTATCCATTCACCGAACAAATAATTCTTGCATCAAAACTTCATTAAATTGAAGCTCTTTTCTATTGATCAACAAGGTAATGGATGTCCTCTTTTTTTGAAAGGGACATTAGAATTTCACTATCGATCAACAAGTTAATGGGATGTCCCATTTTTTTGAAAGGGACATTAGAATTTCACTTATTGCATAACCAATCATCATCATTTGTTAGGGATTGAAAAGAGTTATTATAGTATAATCAGTTTACAAGTTTGGAATTACAATGCATGTTTTGCCTAATATAATTTCTTAGCATAGAGTTCATGACTCATTGCGGCTATTTGTCTTGATATTGTTAATGCTACTTTGACTAGCCTAATTTAATATCCACTTGCTATATAGACATGTATGTACATATTAAAGATATTATAATCACACCATAATTCAGGTTTAGCTGTTGGCCACTTAAATTAGTATGAACTTAGGTGTTTTCATTTTTCTTATAAAATAAATAAATTAGTATGATCTTAGGTGTGTTAGACTAACCCTAGGGCTGTATTTTTTTCCGTCTATTATAAAGGACGTGTTTTTAAAGGATGTTATTATTGTAAAAACAACCGCAATAAAATAGGATAAAAAATATCGATACCAATACTGTTATTTATTAATTTTATAATTAAAAAAATGTAATTAACTCACATAGCGACAAATGCAATCATTATCATAAATGTATGTATTTATTGCGGTCGCAACCGTAAATAAAAAGGTTATAAGTGAAAATGTAGTATCATAATTTTTAGTGATTTCAAATCATTAGCATATTATATATGCCAATAGATAATCTATAAGCTGATTTTATAAGTGATTTTAGCCAAGGGTTCTTAACTTTCTTGATTTGGACCTGCTCAACTTGGAGACAATGCTACTTACAAATACATAACTTTTCTGGTTTCAGTCATTTCAAAACTGTTAATTTTTGTCTTTTAACTTGTGGACATGCATGAAAAGGGATAGTAGTAATTATGCGATGGTGGATGAAAAACTTTGAGCTTTAGAGTTTAACGATGAAATTGTCTTTCTCTATCATGCATCAAATCATCGTCCATGTTTTGTCTACTACATTATTTGAACATCATTAAAATGTCTAAGAATGGTAAAATCATCAAGAAAAATATGCTAAGTTCATCTATATTTGAAATGCGGAAGCTTCAAATCAGTAGAAGAAAATATAACATTATTACTGATTCTCAAAATAAATTTATAAGAAAATCCGCATGAAACATATTTCCTCCGTTTTTTATTATAAGTCGTTTTAGACTTTTCACACAGTTTAAGAAAAATAATAATTGTTGTATGAAAATGAGAAATTATGAAAGTTTTTACAAAATTATCCTTCATTAATGACATGTGGAAGTTAAATTTATATAATTGAAAGGAGAGAGAATAATAAATATTTAAGGATATAATAGAAAAAATAGTATTAATTATTCATTGGAATTGTAAAACGACTTATCTTTAAATATAATTTTTTTTTAAAACGACTTATAATAAAAAACGGAGGGAGTATAATTTATAAGATAAAACTTATGATGTTTTCTTATCACAAACTTGTCTACATCACATATGAACTCTTTTTTTCAAGAATGCAAAATATTGTTATAGTTATTGAAATCATATTGGTAAAATAATTGTTGAAAGTTAATAGAAATATTTGTAGGAAAAATCATAAGAAAATTCATAGAAAAATTCTTAATAATTTACTACCGATATTTTCTTATGCATTAAATATCTAAACTGACAGTAAAAATTCATAATAAATGTGCCTGCAAAAATAAAAATTACATTATACTCAAACCAAAAATTGCATAAAATTATTACAACTCAACGTCAAAATAATTAAAGGGTGACATTGTAAATATTTTAAAATCACGAGTGACAAATTAAAAAATGTTCAAAAGACTGTAATTGAAGCAATCAATATATTAAATACATCAAAGTCATCAATCATCAAAATATAAAATAGAGTAAAAAAATATCAAAGTCATCAATCATCATGGATTTTGCTGGTTGGGTGTGGGTAGGGGTGGTAAAAGACCGTCCGCCGTGCCCAGCGCCCGCCCCGTCTTAAGCCCGCCAAAAAACGAGCAGGACAGACAAGCTCGCCATTAATGGACATAAAAATCATGCCCGTCCCGTCAAGATGGCGGGTTGGCGGACGGCGGGTTTGTCCGCCTATTTTTTATTTATATTTTTTCATTTTTTTAATTAATTAATAGATTTTTTTACCTTTTAATTAAATTTTTCACTTATTTTTTTAATTGAATCACATAAAGAATAGTATGTATTCTTGTGAAAATTCTGATTTTTACACTACAAAGTATGTTGTGGCAGCATTTTTATATTACAGCGGTTCGAACCGCCACAATAATTGGATGACGAAGCCACAAAAGTGTATATCGCCAGCATGATCTGTGACAGTTTAGAAAACCACCACTCTATCGATTGTTACTAGTAAGCAGCCTTAGATAGTTATTTGAGACGGTTTCAAAATATCGTGAATTTTATTTGATGTTTCATTTTCAATGTTAATTGTGTTGGTTATAACCACGTGAAATTAATTAATTTAAAAAAAAATAAAAACATGTAGTTATAAAATTAATTAATGAAACAGAATTAAAGTATGCTATATCATTCACCAAGCTATTTCCTTTATCAAATACTCCCTCCGGTCTCAATTATAAGCAAACATTTAATTTTTAGATTCATTCAACAATCAATGTATTTAGTCTAATAATAGACTAAATACATTGATTGTTGAATGAATCTAAAAATTAAATTTTTGCTTATAAATGAGACCAGAGGGAATATTCATCTTCTATTAGAGCACAAAATCCTTCAACAAATTAGATCATAATGAAACCAATCAACAAATTTAAAATGTGCAAATATAAACTATGATAAAAATTAACATACATGCACCCCATAACAACCCATCTAACTGAAGAGATTTCACTGCTTCTTCAAGCTTCTTCATGTCAGTTCCATAATTTATTAGACCTCATCATCAACTCAAAAACCTCCCATCTAATATTTGGGATCTCTATGTATCTTACATCCTTCTCTATGCAAATGCAATAAAATACATGTGTACATTAGAGACATTTCAATCGGTTTCAGCTTTGAATTAAAATACAATTGAAAGGGAAAACTATTATGTTACACAGACAAAAAATAACTTATTTAAGTCTTTACAATATCACCTAAAAAATTATTCATCACCGCATATTAGTCACATTTTTTCTTGTGCATGTTGCATATAAACTTCTGAATGGAGTACATTGCATTCTTTAAATTGTGTTTAATGTTTTAAGGAATGATCAGAAAGTAGATGTCTGAGATTACAATTTATATTTACTGTTCTATCCACAACAGATTAAAATAAATTGATATTCCTTAAAATACACGCAAATTAACCTTTACCTTGCAAATAAATTCACCCTGAAATTCTTCAACAACTAGAAGATTATCTATCTTTTACTACAAGTGTACTAACTTGAGTGTGCATGAATCCTTCCAATAGACTTCAAAGATGTTTTTGACAATGAAAATTGATAACATGGAAGATTACAAACATGATTGATAATTTTTTTCTCAAACTTTATGCAACGAGAAACACTACTAAAAAAAATCAAATTTAGAGAGGGTAGATTTCCGTCACAAATTTATTGAAATTCTGTCACAAACTGATTTAGTGACGGATTTAGGAATGTGCACAAATCCGTAGCGAATTTTGGAGTCGCAAAATTTAGTGAGGGAATCTCAAACAAATTCAAACAAAATGTTACCAGTAACAAAAATTGAAGAAACATGTGAAATTCCCAGATCGATAAATTCCCAGATCTGTAACATGTACACCATACATTCTTACACAACTAGGTTTACTAGAAGAATGAGTTACATATGCTTGAAATAATGCAACCCACTTGATCCCTTGAACAATTCTGAAATCAAACTGTGTGATTATTGTTAGATCCTTCTATTGCTTCGAGTATTTCATGACTTATGACTACATGTGCAAATTTGGATCCAATCAAAATGAGAAAGTCTACGGCTTTATAAGAAAGCTTACCTCTTCCATGTAGTTGAAATAGAACAAATTGAAGAAACAATTTGTTAAAGTTGCAACGATTGCCTTTGTTTTCGCGAACGACTATGGGTGGCAACAATAAAGATGGGTCGAAATAGAAAGATAAAAGAGGGAAGAAAAGGGAAATACGACAGAGAACTAAGAATTAGGATTAACGAGTGAGAGACGAAAAATTAATTTTATCTAAATTTTCAAGAGGCATTTAATTTCAAATTTTGAAGAGTAAGCGGGAGACGGAAAACAAGTGAGAGGTAAACCTAATTTTATCCAACAAAAAAAATTGTTTTTTATTAGTTAGTTAATTTATTCTAAAAATTTATTTTCAAGAAAATCATTTTCAATTTTTCTATACAATTTTTTTTATGAAATATAAATATATGGCTTCTTTTATTTAAAAAAAATTATGCCTTTGAGATATTATGTTATGCGATGTTTCATTTTAGTTTGAATTGTTTTATTTTTTTTATTGTAATTATTTTTAGTAAGTTTGAATTGTTCTTGAATTAAAGTTGAAATTAAGCATATTATTCTCTTGTGTTTGAATTAAGGTTGAAACTAAGCGTATTACTTTATGAAAGGTATATCAGTTCTTCAATGGCAGGTTACCAAGACTAGCTCTTGGATGTTGAATAGCATTATGAAGTACCGCAGTTTAACTCAAAACAACACCTCTTGGGACACGGCTGTTCAAAATGAAAAATTTGTATCTGTTACTATGTATAAAGAGTTGTGAGGTGAGAGTGTGGATGTTCCTTGGAAAAGAATCTTCTTTCAAAACCATGCTAGCCCTCGTGCAAGATTCATGTTATGGATTACCTTAATGGGCAGACTGCCCACCAAGGACAGGTTGGTCAGATTTGGTTTTATACAGGACAAAAGTTGTTGTTTCTGCACTAAGGATAAGACTCTGCAACATCTATTTTTTGAGTGCAGCTTTACTAGCAAGATTTGGGAGAGCATGCTTAATTGGAATGGTTACAACAGAAGCAGTTCAAGTTGGGATAGTGAGAAGTTGTGGGTGATACAAGAGACTAACACACGATTTGGCTTGCTAGGAATGATATGGTGTTTAACCACAATCCTCCAAGTAGGGATATTATCCATTCTATACAGGATAGAGTAATTTTAGAAGTCTCACTCATAGAAAGTTGAAGCACCCATGTAAATGTGAGCACTTTGAGGCTTAGATAGTTTGTTTGTTTGTTTGGTTTTGGTGTTTGGTTGTTTGGTTGCCTGGATGTTTGATCGGCTTGTACTCTTCAAGTTTTTGGTTAATAATAAAGTTTTATTTTCTCCAAAAAAAAACAGGTTGAAATTAAGAAATCATTCTCTTGTGTTATTATTTAGGGTTAAATATGTTTACGGTCTTCCTAAATATCTTATATTCACTTTTAGTCCTTCTAAAAATTTCCTTTTAAAGAATGATTTTTTTTTAAATTTTCATTCACACTTTTGGTCTCTCATGTTAAAATCTTCGTTAATTTAGTCGCTAAGTAGTAAACCGTCGCTAAAATTATCGTTAATTTGTTGCTAAGTTATAAAAAGCATCGCTAAGTTGCAAGAGGATCAAAAGCGTGGATAAAAATTTTTAGAAGGACTATTCCTAGAAGGAAATTTTTGAAAGAATTAAAAGCAAACATGTTTAACTCTATTACATATATTATTGTTCTTTTATCTCGTTGAATTAAGCTTGCAATAGATTTTGAAATATTTACTTTATTGAATTGCGAACTTATAATTTAATATAATTTATTTATAAGGTTTAATTTTATAATATAAATTTATTTTTAACAAATAATTCGATATTAGATTTAATCAATTGAATTAATTGAACTTTAAATTCGAAGTCTCGTTAGTATGACCTGGCATTCCAAATTTTAAAATACTGGTGTATACTTGAGAGTTTGATAGAGAAAGAAATAAAAGCAACTTTAAACACGAAGTTTTAGGCACACTCTCCAAAAGTGAAATTGTAAATTATTTTTAAAACAGTTAAATCAATAGTCTATGAGTGTGTTATAGAGTTATATATTTAGTGTTTTAGGCCCGGTCCGCAAAAGCCCGCGAAAAAACGGAGCGGATGGGTTTTTTTAAGAGTGCGGGTCTAAAATCTTGCTCCGCCCTGCAAAAAAGTGAGGGCGGAGAAAGCCCGCGGGCATTCGGTTATTTAGGCTTAAAAATAGTAAAATTCTATGAAAAATAAATGTCCGCAAAAGCCCAAAAAAACGGGGCGGACACATTAAAGAGAGCGGACCTAAAATCTTGTCCCGCCCCGCAAAAAAATGCGGGTAAAACAGACTTTCCCCGCGGACCGGACCCGTTTTGCCACCCCTAGGAATAACTCAAGAAATAGATAAAACTAGTTTGATAAATGTGATAAGTTGTTGATATGATATAAGGGAAGAAATGAAAATAAAATAAGGTATAGAATAAGTGTTTGAGAATAAAGGGTGTTCAAATATTATAACTCTTACTAATATATAATTTTAAAGTAATAAAATAGATAAAAAATTATACATGAATTATATACAAATAGTATTGAACTAATAAAAATGTTTGTCTAGTTCGTAGAACCAGGGAAGTGAGAAGGAGATATCAATGGGAAAAACAACTTGTGTTCATAGTTGTTTAAAGGGGAGTTTTTTTCATGATTAATTTTAAAATTATTAATAAGAATGTAATTTTATTTTTAATTTTATTGCATGTTTTATGTATTTATAAATTATGCTTTATAATTTTTTATTTTTGGAAGTTTAATTTACATTTAATTTTTTTTTCATTAAGAGATTACCACCAATAATTTTTTACTTCTATTTATTTAAAAATATTATATATTTTAAATTTTTAAATTAAATACCCCAAAAGTTTTAATTTACATTATTCAATATTATTAATAGATATCCCATTTTCCCACATAATTTAATTAAAACAAAACAAACATATTTTAACTTATTCCAATGAAACAAAAACATCATAGCTTGAACCAAATAAGATTGTAGTAACAACAAATACTCATTAAATCAGATAAACTTGGAAAAGGATTCAATCCAAATCAGATCTAGACCTTTCTCTCTAGAACTGTCTTAGACCACTCAACCAATAACTGATTGCCACATAGCATTAAAGTAATCTTCAATGTGTGGATCATAAAATCCTTAGCTAAGATATTTGAAATATGAATTTGTATATACTCAAATGAGTCACTATTATAAATTCATTCATTCCCTTTGGATATACTAACTTGCTTCAAAACACCACACATTAATTTCTCTATCTCATCAAAGACAATATATCCATGGCCACATCAATCTATGCTGTTAAACCTATCAGCACAACTCCAGTATGTTACTTTACATAATTATCATTCATTGTTGTTCTTATATGATTTTAAATTATTACTGGTCGACGTGTTAGTGTCTGTATATGTGTTTGATAGGCTAATATTGTGTTATTTTGATATTGTGCAGTTGAGTTTGAATAGTACTTCTGGTGCAGTGGCTTCAGTTCCAAGTTCATCTTTCTTTGGAAGAAGCTTAAAGAAGGTTATTGTTTCAAAGGTTCCAAACACCAAGGTTTCTTCCAGTGGAAGTTTCAAAGTTGTTGCTGCTGAGATTGATGAGAGCAAGCAAACTGATAAGGATAGATGGAGAGGTTTGGCTTATGATGTTTCTGATGATCAGCAAGATATCACAAGAGGGAAGGGTTTGGTTGACTCAGTTTTCCAAGCTCCAGATAATTCTGGAACTCATTATGCAGTCATGAGTTCTTATGAGTACATTAGTACTGGACTTAGACAGTGAGTCATAGATACATATAGTTTTAAGTTATTGTCATTTTCATTGTTACGAGAGTACCAGCTTTTATCACCGACACCTCTGAAACTGACACTCATACGTTTGATTAAGTGTCGACGTGTCAGTATTGTGTTTCCGAGGTCCGTGAAAATGGTTTTAAGTTTTTTTATATGAAGGTGGTGGTGAGTTTGCATGATGTTATTTCAGGTACAACTTGGACAATATGAAGGATGGCTTTTATATTGCTCCTGCTTTTATGGACAAGCTTGTTGTTCACATCACCAAGAACTTCATGACTCTCCCTAACATCAAGGCGTGTAATTAGATATATCTATGTATATTATTTTTGTAGATCATGGTTTTAAATTACGGTCGCGGACTCTAATAAAATAGAGAGATGTATTCAACTATTTTCATTATTTTTGTATTCAAGTATTTTCATTATTTTTTCAGGTTCCTTTAATTCTTGGTGTGTGGGGAGGTAAAGGTCAAGGAAAATCCTTCCAAGCTGAACTTGTCTTTGCCAAGATGGGAATCAAGTAAGTCATTTCCATTTAAATACTAACCTATTTAACCTCTTTACAGAGTCGTTTTAAGTTTTTGGAGGTCTGCTGCAGATTAGTTAGTCACGGTTTAACTATGGCAAAATAAATTGAGACTCTATTTAAGTACAGCATAGATAATCATGTTGTATTAAATATTAATACATATATTTCACAATTGCAGCCCAATTATGATGAGTGCTGGAGAGCTGGAAAGTGGAAATGCAGGAGAACCAGCAAAACTAATAAGACAGAGATACCGAGAAGCCGCGGACATAATAAAAAAAGGGAAAATGTGTTGTCTATTCATAAACGATCTTGACGCAGGAGCTGGTCGATTAGGAGGAACAACGCAGTACACTGTAAACAACCAAATGGTAAATGCAACACTAATGAACATTGCTGATAATCCAACTAATGTTCAACTACCTGGTATGTATAACAAAGAAGAGAATCCGCGTGTTCCTATCATTGTTACTGGTAACGATTTTTCAACATTGTATGCTCCTCTTATTCGTGATGGTCGTATGGAGAAATTCTACTGGGCACCTACGAGAGAAGATCGAATCGGTGTTTGTAAAGGAATTTTTAGACATGATAATGTACCTGAAGAGGATGTTGTTAAGATTGTTGACACTTTTCCCGGTCAATCTATTGGTAAGTTTCTTGCTACGAAAGTAAGCACAGACACACAGACACGGACACAAACAAGACACTGACTCTGACAATGGCACGTCAACACCAATAATAAATTAAACATAATCACATGTGTCTTTGTTGTACAGAGGTGTTGGTGCTACTGAGAAACTAATTGGCATGCATTATAAATTTTTGCAGATTTCTTTGGTGCATTGAGGGCTAGAGTATATGATGATGAAGTGAGAAAATGGATTTCTAGTGTTGGTATTGAAGCCATTGGGAAGAAGCTTGTGAACTCAAAAGAAGGACCTCCAACTTTTGATCAACCAAAAATGACTTTAGAGAAATTGTTGGAGTATGGCAACATGCTTGTTCAAGAACAAGAGAATGTTAAGAGAGTTCAATTGGCAGATAAATACTTGAGCCAGGCTGCTCTTGGTGATGCCAATGAGGATGCTATCAAGAGTGGAACTTTCTATGGTTAGATCTTTTTTTATCTCGAGGCATTCATAGAATCTTTTGCGCGTATTCTTCCTCCGTTCATTATTATAAACAAATATTCTTTTGTCTAGTTTATTGAATAATTAATGTATTTGCAGGCAAAGCAGCGCAGCAAATAAATATTCCTGTTCCTGAAGGCTGTACGGATCCAAATGCTAAAAACTTCGACCCAACGGCTAGAAGTGATGATGGAACATGCTTATACACATTTGAATAATCTAAGCATTCTCCTGTTAGGTTAAGTTCAGGAGGAGAAACCGAGACTTTAGACAAATAATTGAATAATTTTATCATCTTGTTAAAATATTGGATTCTTGTGGCGCGTTGAGATTTAGTGTGCACAATGTTCATGTTAATGGGTTGCATTTTCCTTTTTTTTTTATCATTCTGAAGTGTTTACCCTCTCAATTCTTAAGTGTTCACCCTCTCAAAAACAATACAAATCATATCACAGTGAGTATCTTCTATGGGGCACCTTTCTTTGGCAAAGAATTGGCAATTTGACTATTCTCTACGGTTTGAATAAACATGGCACTTTTCAATAGATGAACAATGTTTTACCATTAATTACCTAACAAAAATTATTAAATTTTTTTTAAAAAATGAAACATTTAAATTGACTGCCATGTTGAATAGAAGCTAAATGTCATTATTCCAACTTTATTCTATCTGCTTCCAATTGCTACCTTAACAAAACCTGAAGACACTGCAAGTTTTTTGTTCAGGATAGAAATATCTATTAACCAGTTTATAGCTTTTTAGGGAGTTTTTGTTTTTCAGATAGAAATATCTATTAAGCAGTTTATAGCTTTTTAGGGAGGATATTGGAACGGATCTTTGTAGGGTACTTGTCCTTTTGATTCCTATTGTTATTTATCAAGTTTAATATACTTGTTGCAATAGTTAGTTATATTAGTGGCAACTGTGTTTATATATATATATATATATATATATATATATATATATATATATATATATATATATATATATAATATATATAACCCAACATGTTATTTTATTTTTAATGCAACATCAAAACAAAACTAAATCTTGTATAATCATTTTTAAATCTAAAAAGTTAATTAACAATTCACATTTTTTATTCCTTGAAGTTGTGATGAGAATAACGGTCTCTTCATTAATTTAAATGATTCATGTATAATGAGAAAGAAGATTTTATGTGTTTTAGAATGTACAACATATATTAGGCCAGAGGGTGCGTTTGATTTGCTAAAAAACGAGGTACTGGATAGGACAACTTTTTTTGTACTCTGTTTGATGCAGAAACTAATCCTGGTACTGGACAAAAAATATGACAAGGTACTGGACAAAATCATAATTTCTTGTCCCTCACTAAACCATGGGACAACTTTTTGTCCCAAGCACTAATTATCAACAAAATATCAAAAAATTAATTTTTACTCTCTTTCTTATTATTTAATATCTTAATTCATAAATATAATATTAATATGTTATATATCAAAAAAATGTTATAATAAAAATTATACTATTTTTATTGGGTTTATTGACATATCAAATAAAGTAGAGAAAAAAATCTCAATTTATTATTTTTCTTCTCTTCTTATTATTTAATATTTTGATTATAAAATATTAATAAAAAAATATTATATAAGAAATTATATTATTGTGTCTGCTGCATAAACATATTAAACAAAGTAGAGTAAAAAAATTATTTCTTCATCTTTTTTCCTCCTTATTATTTAATATTTTGATTCATAAATATTATATTTTATATATCAATAAATAATATTATATTAAAAATTGTATTGTTTTGTCTGGTGCATGGACATATCAAGCAAAATCCAGAAAATAGTTGTCCAGTCAAATAACCATCAAACACAGTACAATACAAAAAGTTGTCTTGTACTGTTATCTACTGTCTAGTACTGTTCTGTCCAGTACTTCATAATTTACAAATCAAACGCACCCAGAGAGTCTTAGATTTGTTATAGTTAAATTAGAGATAAATAAAGTTTTATAATAGATTTGTCACTACTAAATTATAGTTAAATAAGACTCATAGTTATAACTTACACAAGCCTTTCAAAAATTTAAGATGATCATATTTGTGATGGGTAAATATTTTGTGCATGAAATAAGAGAACTATGGCTTTACAAAAAAACCGTCAAATCGAACCGAACTGCCGAATCGAACCGAGCTGGAGTTAAATTAACTGAATGATTATTAATGGTTAGTGAACCGAATTTATATTTTATTAATGGTTTTAGAACTGAACCGAAAAACAATTAACCACTTTGAATTTAATTCCGAACCGAACCGTTAAAACTTTAGTTTCAAAATTTTAACTTCTAATAACTTTAAACACTCAACCCCAACTAACTTTTGGAAACTTTGAAAAACAACTAAAAATGGTGAACAATCCTAAATCCCAAATTGATGAAGAAACTTAACCCCAAATTGATGTTTTATAGAGTAATGTTATAATACCTAATAGTTTCTAACTTTTTGAATACCATCGAAGGAAAAAACCTCTTCTGCTATCAATGCAAGCCTTGTTGTTCTTGCAATCAATTCTCCATAAAAATACAACAAAGTTATTGTAATTCCTGATGAGTTTAAATCTTCAACATCTTTGGAAAGTGATGAAACAATTTCATCAAATGAGTCTTCTTTCACACCTTTGCTTGAGTGCCAAGTTATTGAAACAGGTTCAGTTTTCAAAATCCATGAATCACCAATAACACCAGCAAACTCACCATCAATGCTATTATACTTAAAATCATCAAGAAGAGTTACATCATTTTCATTCTCAGACCATTGCATCCTTTGTTCATTTCTCAACACTGATCGGGGAAGGTGTAATGTAAACCATCTAGCCAGTAGTGGTACACAGCACATAAGAGTTCCTCGTTTCTTCATGGTACGAGTGTGTAGAGAATGTAGAATGTCTCCCAGCAAGGTAGGTACCGGGTTACGGGTTAAGAAAATGTTGATGATGTGTACACTTATGAACTGGTCGGGATTAGGGAACAAAACCAACCCATATATCAAAAGAGCCACAACCTCCTCAAAAGCTGGGTAACTTCTGTTTTTTAGTAGTAATCGAGCCTTTTCCATTAAGAACTTAGCAAGCAAACCCTCGATTCCACTCTTTGTTTCCCAATTGGACTCAATTTCTGACTTTCGCAAATGTAAGGCAGCAGCAATGATTTCAGGTTTTGGGATCTTTTCTAAACCAGTGAAAGGTAATTGATCTCGAACAGGTAATCCAATTAGTTTAGAAAACTCTTCCAAGGTGGGTACTAACTGGTAATCAGGAAATGTAAAACAATGATGTTCGGGATCAAAGAACTGGAACAGGACCCGTATCATGTCTTCTTCAAATTTTGAGGTAACCAAATGGAGTAGGTGACCGTGCTTTTCGGTGAATTGAGCATTCCTGGGAAATTCTGATATTAAGTCCTTAAGTTCAGATGGCACTGTTGAGATGTTGATTCAGATGTAATCTCAGGTAGCGGGAGCCATTACCTGCAATAACAGAACAAAGGTAAACTCTTCGATCCTTGAAATGATTAGTGATAACATGATATGCTTATGATGCTTATGATGTCATGATGTCAAACATGTGGCAAACACAAACAAATCAAACAATAGCCTTAGGTTTAAAGGCTTGCATGAAGTTCATAGGTGATACCCTCCCCACTGAAGTTGAGTTGGTTAAAACCTGTCCTAGAATAGTATTCGGGTTCTATGATCCTTGGAGACAACATCTCAATACGGCGCTCGGATGGCCGATCAAAATATTCCTCGAGGATAACTAACTTCGATCAATTTCAAAGCTAGCCACTTAATAGGCCACAAGTCAAGTTTAACTAAAAGGTTCTAAGACAAATTAGTGTTTAATGACATTTCGGAAGCCTAACATACTCCTTGGTCGTTTTCAAGGGATATCAGTATAAACCAAAGTGTCGCACTAATAGTGACTACCAGATCAACCGTATCGGTACATGCCGTACAGTTTCCTTGGTCTATTGTCACATACTTAAGGTATCTCGAGATTCGGGTTAGAATCTTTCACACAAGCAAATACCCAAACAAACCTTTGAAAAATAAAGCAATCAAGTCAAGCAATTGAAAACATCGAAGTGATCTATACTCTAAGGTAACCCCTTTTAAAAAAACATTTTGTTTTTAGAAATTATTTTTCCCCAGCAGAGTCGCCAGTTCTGTCGCCCTCGGTTTTTTACCGTACCTCTCGTGGAGAGATATACGAACTGACACTCTTCTCTTTGCTTTTGTGTTTTTGAAAAATCAGAGAGTCGCCACCGACTTTTATTTTATCCAATTAAGGAAAGGTTTATAAAAGAAACAGAAAAAGACCTTTAAGAAATTCTGGGTAAGGGGGTTGGTTATACAAAGGGAAGGTGTTAGCACCCTTTGTATCCATGGTTATCCATGGGCTCTTAGTTTGCTTAGCTCACTTGTTTTGAATCATTTTTTTCTCTTGCCTTGAAATGCTTGTATGTGGTTTCAAATACCTTTGTAAATTGACTTTGTAATGATCCTTGTGCGAATGTATACAAAGTGTTTTATCTTTCGAAAGATGTTTTGAAAAAAAAGAACGTTAACTTCGTAATAATCCTTATTTGGATATATACCAAGTATTGTCTTTTTTTTTTGAAAGTTTTATTTTGAAAACAATGATATATGAGACATTTGTTTGTTTTGATTTGAGCAAGCAAATTAGGAGGTCTACCCTAAGTTATAAGGTCTTTTCCTATTTCCTTTAGAAAATTCTCCTTTCACCGGATGTAAACGAAAGTTCGATTTTTTGCATTTGAAACAGTAGAATTTGATTTTGATTTTGAAAAGAGTAAAAGAGGGATTACCCTAAGAGGTGCAAGTGTGATTGTGTTTTGATTCAGATATTTTATCTTTGAAGTTAGTGATCTAACGCTTCAGTTTCTATTCTTGACATACACGCAGTTTTATATGTGCTGGAATTAAAATGCGGAATGTAAAATGCGGAAAGTAAATCTACGCTATTACATCGATTTTGCGGGAAATGTAAACTACGCTATTTACATGAATTTGACAACCTATACACTTTATCTAGGAATTTAAATTGCAATAAGATAAAAGAAATATTTTTGGATTTTTTGTATGATTGATTTTAATTAGAATTAATGCATGGTTAATTTAATTAAAAATGAGGAAAAAGGTAGAAATAAAATTTAAACCTAAAAATTAAGTTTAAAATATGTTCAAAATGCTTATTAATTAATTTTAAAATAAAACTAATTTTTTTGGAATTTTTGAAATTGTTTTGAAAACTATTAAGTTAAATAACATATAATTATGCAAATAATTACATAAATAATTAAAAATTAAAGATAAAAATATTCTAAATATGTAAAAAATTAGTCTAAAATATATAAACTAAATTTAATATAAAGAACAAATTTTTTTATGATTTTTTGATTGGTTGAATAATTAAAAAGCAAATATATAAATATATACTAATTAATTAAACAAAATATTTTAATTATTAAGAAAAATAAAATATTTTTATGTCAAAAAAATAATAGATTATTTTATAAACCTAGAAATATTTTTATTATATTTTTTTATTTTTGAAACTATTTTAAATTAATTTTGTAAAGAAAATAAAATAAAATAGAAAATATATAAAACAATAATCATGTGTGGCAAACCCCTAGGGTCTATGGTGAACCTGCAAGACAAGGAGCGTTAGATGAGAGAATTAAAATGATCTAATGGACAAGGACGTGTGGAGCATGGCAATAGTCTAGTCAGCGAAGCATCAGATCCGAGAATAAGACAAAACGCGCGCTTTTTCAAACTGGCCAATCAGATGGCGCCACGCCTTCGTCTTCAACCTCCAGCCAATACTTTTAATAGCATTTTTTGCCAAAAAGCGCTGTAATAGATGAATCTCATCCCTGCAAAATAGAGAATAGGGGTAAACAAGCATAGAAATTTTTCGCGACATATCCATTTGATTCGTCATGATTCACTGAATTCAACCATGCCCTTAATTTTGTCTAATTTTGCCTTTTAAGAAAAACCCTAAAATAGAGTTCAAGAACCCTAAAATGGTATCTTCATGGATACATGTTCAAACTTCAATTAACCATCCAGAAACGATCAGAACAATGAACTAAATTCAAATATATGATTACATCGTGCTAGATGTGAGTGTATGATGAGATTTTGTTAAGTTTTTGTTTACACAAACCGTGAGCTATGGTGCTCGATTCTTTGTATTTCAAAGCTTGAAACTGATTGGAACAGGTTCAATGATGCTCAAAGATGATGTTTGAGTGTTTAGTTAGGATTAAAAATGACTTAAACTGAAAGTTTGAATTTCAAGTTTCTTTGAAAATTTCAAATGTGTTACAAGTGAGTTACAAGCATAGGTTTGGTTCTGATCTTGTCTCTTTTTCTTGATGAAGTGTTATACTTCATTTATAGGCAAAGAACGTGCTTAAAAACTAAGCTAGGAAGCATTGATGATTTTGTTGAATTTTTGAATATTATAACATATGTAGCTTTGAATTCAAGCAACCATGGCTTGATTTTTCCACTCTCTTCTGCTGTACTAGCTTCTTGTGGCAGAGTTGAATGTTTCTTGATGACCTTAGCTTAATATCCAAGCCACATAACATTATCCTTCCATTTCTTTTTTTAATTTAATCTTAAATGTAATAAAATTAAACCAAAAAAAGAAATAAAATGTTATGGGCCTTTGGTTGATCATGCGAGGCCCTTAGCATTGTTAGAAACATGTTTGGATCATGGAAATTTGGTCTCCTTTGGAAAAAAACACTTTTGGTCAATGTTGATTTCATGCATTTTCCCAAAAAAAATAGCCAACTTCAACAAGGCATAAATCCCTCAATTTTTATCATATGAAGGAGTTCTTGTACTTTTTAGAAACCTCAAGATGTCCTCTACAAGCCACTTTGGAAACGTTTTTTTCATTTGGAGAATTTATCTTGATGTTATGGCCTTTGACAAAAAACCACTTTTTGTTGACTTTGAAAATGACCTGTAATGTCTTGATTCATATTTTTCAAATGGTGAATCTAATGACCATGGGACCAATTGCATTTGAAATATAATTGAATTTCCTTCAAAATGAGCTTTGGTTTGAATTTTTTGGATGAAGGATGAGAGAGTTATGACCAGTCAAAGTTCAGTTGACTTTTTAGGAGAAAACCCTAATTTTGAAACTTAGGGTTTTGTTGATTTTTGATCTTTCCTTGATGAATTATGATCAACCAATGATCAAATGATGAATCTTTTGACAAAATATGGATGTTGACAAAAAAATTCATTTTTGACTGTCTGTTGACTTTTTGGTCAACCGGGTCGTCTGTTGACTGTTTGAGCTGCTGACTGTGCGTCTGAGCGAATTTGAAGTTTGAAAATTTGTATGGTGGTACTTTGAGATATATGGAGGTCCATGAAATCCATTTGAGGTCTCAAAAACTTGTTCTCCTGAAAAAAACAAAAACCCTAGTTAGGGACTGTTCGCGTAGGAGACAGTTAAGCGTACCTGATTTTTGTGCAGTGTTGAGTCTCTGCTAATCATGTAATATTCAGAAGACTTCTAGAACAAAAATCTTGGAATTTTGAAATGCAAAATATTGATTTGATTGATGGTACAAAACACGGAGAATTGCACTGTCAGCGGGTTTGACTGTCAACTGACTGTTCAGACATTAACGTAGCAATTAATGTGAAAATTCAACAGTCAAAGTTAATTTTTTTCTTTTTGTTTTTTTTGTTGTATTAATGGTGAAAATTTATTTACATGAGCTGTTAGAAACAACACAGACATAATAAATAAATAATATATACTGTATGCGAGTAAAATTACCGATAATAACCCTGAAAAACATTTAATGCACAGAAAAATAAATATTTAACTGGCAGAAAACACACAAAATATTATCTTAATAATTAAACAACAGTACGACAGATAGTACGACATTTAATACTGACAGTACAAATATTACATATTTTAATGAACAGTACGACGAGTAAACGGTACGTTAAAAAATAAAAGATACGACAAACTTTAAGAATGACAATTAATAATCCATGCTACAAATAATAACATATAAATGATTGGGAGTGTAAACAACCCAGGTCCACATTTTTCAGGACTATGCAGACAGAAGAAGGACATGATTACCACCACGACGGTGATGACCATAAGAAAACACGTTTCCATCCGCTTCGCCATTTTTGCCGGGGAAGAAGAGAGAATGAATATGAAGCAGAAATTTGAGAGATGAGTTAGAATTTGATGTGAGAATTTATGAAAAAAATGAGAGGTATTTATAGAGTGAAAAGAAGGATAGAGACGTTGGGGAATGAAGTGATTCCGTACAAAAAAGGAAAATTTGAGTGGTAGTAGGATTTGAAAGAAGAGATATATAGAATAAAGTTAGGATTTGATTTTGAAAGAAAGAGATTTGAAAAGAAAGGAAAAGATTTTTTTGAAAATAATAGAATATAGTACAAAAATTAGTGGGAAACAAAAACTAATAATAATTTACTTGTTACCAGTACAGTCTGAATCCCCGGACTCTGCGCCTGCAAAAAGATTTAATTCTGTAGCAATTGCGTCAGTACTATTTATCTGCAAATAAATCTCAAATAAACAGCGTGTGTGAAATGGCGTAAGAATAAATTCAACAGCGAACCAAAATACCGTATAAGAAATATTCTGAAAACCGAGTATTCATAAAATCAGGATATTTATGAAATAAAATCCAAGATTATATGAAACTCTCAATTTTTAGACAGAAGTCTGTTGCCTACTTTGTGAAAAAAGATGCGGGCAAATTTTGGGGTATAACAGTAACAGACACGTAGGATGGCAACCTGGTGTTCTAGGTAAAAACATGGTAAAAGGTTTAAATGGCTGGAATCTGCATTGGGTAAGATCTGCGCAACAAATTTTTTTTTAAAGGGGGCAAAACCAAATCTCGCTTGTTTGGCAGGGGGTAAAAGGTATTTAACCCTTAAATTTTTTTTAAAAAATGAAACATTTAAATTGACTGCCATGTTGAATAGAAGCTAAATGTCATTATTCCAACTTTATTCTATCTGCTTCCAATTGCTACCTTAACAAAACCTGAAGACACTGCAAGTTTTTTGTTCAGGATAGAAATATCTATTAACCAGTTTATAGCTTTTTAGGGAGTTTTTTTTTTTTCAGATAGAAATATCTATTAAGCAGTTTATAGCTTTTTAGTTTTTAGGGAGGATATTGGAACGGATCTTTGTAGGGTACTTGTCCTTTTGATTCCTATTGTTATTTATCAAGTTTAATATACTTGTTGCAATAGTTAGTTATATTAGTGGCAACTGTGTTTATATATATATATATATATATATATATATATATATATATATATATATATATATATATATATATATATATATATATATATATATATATATATATATATATATATATATATATATATATATATATATATATATATATATATATATATATATATATATATATATATATATATATATATATATATATATATATATGGAGCATATCAAGTGAGAACATTTTAATGCAACATCAAAACAAAACTAAATCTTGTATAATCATTTTTAGATCTAAAAAGTTAATTAACAATTCACATTTTTTTTCCTTGAAGTTGTGATGAGAATAACGGTCTCTTCATTAATTTAAATGATTCATGTATAATGAGAAAGAAGATTTTATGTGTTTTAGGATGTACAACATATAATAGGCTAGAGAGTCTTAGATTTGTTATAGTTAAATTAGAGATAAATAAAGTTTTATAATAGATTTGTCACTACTAAATTATAGTTAAATAAGACTCATAGTTATAACTTACACAAGCCTTTCAAAAATTTAAGATGATCATATTTGTGATGTTTTGAGATGGGTAAATATTTTGCGCATGAAATAAGAGAACTATGGCTTTTTAAAAAACCGTCAAATCGAACCGAATTGCCGAATCGAATCGAGCTGGAGTTAAATTAACTGATTGATTATTAATGGTTAGTGAACCGAATTTATATTTTATTAATGATTTTAGAACTGAACCGAAAAACAATTAACCACTTTGAATTTAATTCCGAACCGAACCGTTAAAACTTTAGTTTCAAAATTTTAACTTCTAATAACTTTAAACACTCAACCCCAACTAACTTTTGGAAACTTTGAAAAACAACTAAAAATGGAGAACAATCCTAAATCCCAAATTGATGAAGAAAGTTAACCCCAAATTGATGTTTTATAGAGTAATGTTATAATACCTAATAGTTTCTAACTTTTTGAATACCATGGAAGGAAAAAACCTCTTCTGCTATCAATGCAAGACTTGCTGCTCTTGCAATCAATTCTCCATAAAAATACAACAAAGTTATTGTAATTCCTGATGAGTTTAAATCTTCAACATCTTTCGAAAGTGATGAAACAATTTCATCAAATGAGTCTTCTTTCACACCTTTGCTTGAGTGCCAAGTTATTGAAACAGGTTCAGTTTTCAAAATCCATGAATCACCAACAACACCAGCAAGCTCACCATCAATGCTATTATACTTAAAATCATCAAAAACAGTTACATCATTTTCATTCTCAAATAAAAGCTGAATATGAAGAGGGTGTGCTAACAATAAAAAATTTATTTTATTTTTTTGCTATAAAAATGACTTGTACAAGCTTATTCATAAGTGCTTATTTTTATAAGCACCTGTGCTATAAGCTGTTTATCTAAACAGCCCTAAATATTATAAAAGTTGATTAATTTGTAATTTTTTTAATGAGTTTTGCAATTTTGAATTAATTTAGATTTTGATTATGAACTTAAATTTTAAAAAAAAAATTAAGTTAAAAATCATGTATAATAGTATATTGAGAAACTTTATTAAAAAAATACTAAAAATAAATTTAAATAGATTTTTTATTAAGAAAATTCAAAAAGTAAATATAACGGTTCGGTTCTTTAGCAAATGGTTCGGTTTGGAAAAATTGTCTTCTAATGATTTGATACGGTTCGAATTATGCCAAACCAAAATTTTTGATTCAGTTCGGTTATAAAAAAATTGAAACGGATCGGTTCAGTTTAGATGCCTTTATATAATAGTTCAATTCGATTTAGTTTTCTGACAGAACCGAACGATGACCAGCCCTAAAGAGAAGTATGATTGTAAAAAATAATTTTTAGATTATAAAGTTAAAATTTAGTAAATTACAAGATCATCTCTTTGAAAAGTTTGAAAATACAAAAACAATACAACCATGGTTGGTATTGGTTACTAATTTTCGATAGGGTTTTAACATGGGACAGGTTGGAAGGGTGGATTGATTTGGTTGGAAATAAAGAAGAAATGTAGAATGCTACGAAAATTAAAGCTAAACAGTACTTGGTTTGATCTAATAATGAAGATGGAAAAATCATTCAAACAAATATGTGTTGAACTTGGTTTGATCTAATAATGAAGATGGAAAAATCATTCAAACAAATATGTGCTGAAAATTGACATAAGCAACAATTCTAGAACTAAGAGTAAGATTGTTACACCCATGGGCATTTCTAAAGTTGATGAAGCTAAAAGAGCTTTGATGAGGTTGTGTTAGTTAGATCATAGAGAAACTACTTAACATGCCTTTGATAAGGATGTGTTAGTTAGATCATAGAGAAACTACTTAACATGCCTTTGATAAGGATGTGTTAGTAAGATCATAGAGAAACTACATAGTATAAAAACATGCCCTTCGTTTGAACATATTGATAAATAATTAATGGAGGATTTGAGCAAGTGGAAAAAGAGGGTGAGAAAGAAAAGATTTAGAGAGAGATAATTGAATGTGAGAAATTTTTTATTTCATTTATTGTCAATTAATAACATACTTCTAATAACCCTTCTTGAAATAAAATTATAATTGTCAGCACTATTTTTTTAACACTTTAGTTGAATAAAATATTAATATATAAAGTAAAGTTGTAGGACCCAATATGAGTTATATAGAATTGCACCATTAGAGTGAAAATTAGATGAGTTGTTTATAGATGATGTGTCTTAAGGGGTCCTACAAAGAACCCAAAAATGAGTTGCACCATTGGAGATGCTCTAAGATATATATACAAGTGATTGGGATACAAAAATATCAAACCAAATAAGATAAAAAGTAAAAAAGCCGGACCTATAATTGGTTACAGCAGCAAATAACAGAAGAAAAGTAACTAACAGTGGTAATTGGTTACTCCGAATGCGTAACCGGTTACAACAACTCCAAATGCACTTTTCCAGCTTATTTGACTTATTTTTTATGCATGTAATCAATCAGTTACATTCTCGTGTTGCCAGTTATAACTCTTGAAATACTTAACCTTTTAACACGCCACCTTATTTCAAGTGTTCCAAGTATTCCTTGATCATGCTCATCTTAACCTTTTGAAAACATCATTTGCGACTCCCTTAGTCAACAAATCAATCATTTGGTCTTCACTTCTACATCATCTCAATCTTAACTTTCCTTCACTAACAAGTTCCCTCAAATAGTGAAACCTCATTTAAATATACTTAATCTTCCCATGTACAATTGGGTTCTTGGAAAGATTAATAACGAAACATTATCAACCAATAACATAATAGCCTCACCCTCATTGCTTCCAAGCTCCTTCAATATATTCATTAGCCACACGACTTAGCATGTACATAACGAAGCGATAATATACTCTTTTTATCCCTCATATGGAATTCATTGACAAATTCAAAAGGAAATTAGAGTGTGATGAGGAGTTTTAACGAATAGTGGAAACTATCAAGGAAATTTTTAAGGCTCGTGAGGGATTCCAGCTAGTGGGTGGAATGGTGTTTTTCAAAGGGAAACTCTTTATTCCTAGGACTTCTCCTCTCAAACAGGTTTTGTTAGAAGAACTTCATTCTTCATAGCTAAGAGTCCACAGTGGGATACCCTAGAACATTTGGCAGGCTACAAGAGAATGTCTTTTGGGAAGGTAGGCGCAAAGATGTGACTGAATTTGTATGAAAGTGCGTAATATGCCAGCAGATGAAAACATCCAGCCAAGCACCCTATAGCCTGCTTTAGCCCGTGCCTACTCCTAACCTAGTGGGGGGAGGACATTCCATTAGATTTCATAGTAGGTCTCCCTTCATTCCAAAACAACACAGTGATACTTGTAGTGGTGGACAGACTCTCCAAGGTAGCTCACTTTGGCATGCTACCAACTTCTTTTACTACTTCCAAAGTTGTTGAACCCTTTGCTACTATGATATGTAAGATAAATGGAATGCCAAAGAGAATCGTATCGGACAGGGACCCCATCTTTCTAAGTCACTTTTGCGCATGTCGACGGCTTGCCACCGACAAGGCGATGGACATACTGAAATTGTGAACAAGACACTCCAACGGTACCTGAGATGTTTTGTGCAGAATAAGCTGCAACATTGGGGTCATTACCTCTATTAGACGGAGTGGCACTATAATACCACGACTCATACTTCCCCTAATTTTTCTCCACTTCAGGTGATATATGGAAGACCCTTTCCTACTCGATCTGACTACATAACTCACATCGAAGAACTTAAAAAGAAGTTGCTCAAAGCACAAGAAACAATTAAGAACTTTGCTGATCAAAAGAGAATCATGCATCCATTTGTTGTAGGTGACTTAGTTTTTGTCAAATTAAACCCCTGTAGACAATTCTGTGGAAGGTCGAAGAATCCATAAATTGTCCAAGTGATAGTATGGGTCATTCAAGTTGATTAAGGTCATTGGGGACGTAGCTTTCGAATTAGAACTACCTCCTCCTAGCAATATACATCCGGTTTTTCATGTTTCACAGCTGAAACCATTCCTAGGCAATGTTGCACCAACTTTGGAACTACCTTTAGAAGCTATGGGAAATCAACCAATGGTGCAGCCATTAGCGGTTCTTGATTGAAAATTCTAAGGTGATGACAACCAACTGCAGGTATTAATACATGGAAAGGGTTGTTTCTTGAATAGGCAACATGGAAAGACTAACAACACATGTCGAACACTTATCCTCTCCTTCACCTTGAGGACAAGGTGACTTTTTATGACCATGGGGATGTTATGGAGCAGAACTCATAGGATGAACAAGCAGGCCCAGAGCATGAGAGGATTCCTAAACTTAGGGCCAAGAGGAATGTAGGAACCTTGTAACCGCTTTCAACTAATGTTAAATTCAAATTGAGAATGCTAAATTTACTTATGGGATTATCAAATGCATGTAAATACAGTGTTGGAGAATTATGCATGTTAATGCATAAATTAAAATAATCAACCACAGTTGTTATTTTTGAAAACTTTTTATAAGACAAGTATTATCAACTTAACATTTATAAAAACAGCTTGTTTGGTTTACAACATAATATAAGTTTAAAAATGTTCAAAAATCAAAATGCATACTTCTAATACATGCCATAAAATATAAATGAAAAATTAACAAAGGTCAAAAAAGTAATAGCTCATAAAAACATGTTTGCATCCGAAATACAAGGAACAACTTGTCCTATGACAAACCTAGTAAAATTTGTACAGTCAAAAACCTCCCTGTACAACATTAAAACTAGCTCATAAACATGATATATAGTCAGTGAGAAAATCATATACTAACTGATTCTCTTATGTTTCAGACTGAGCTAAACTGATTCTAAACGTATAATAGTAGTAGTAGTAATAGTAATGATAATTCTCAACAATGTACAGTTTTCAAGTACAACTAACATTTTATTACTTTCTTCCAATCTCATCATCACCTGTCTATTTTGAATATAGACAGTGCCATTATCAAACAAAACTATCCTGAGTTAGCTGTACATTACTTTCAACTCCTTCTATACCATCTGTGCAGGATGATTTAGTGTCAGAAAACTAATCCTCCTCTCTGCATATATACAACAAAAAGAATGTCATTAGCTTCCATTGTATCATGAAACATTGAAACTCAATTCACGAGGCTATAAGCTATAAGCTGTTTTCATAAGCTATTCAGGAGAATTTGTGAAATAAGTTATAAACTGCCTCGAATGATGTTTTCAGCTTACGCACATATGTCGTAAGCTATTTCATAAGCTTTTCTAAACAGTCTCGCGAGTGCTTATGTCACGAGTGCTTATGATAGAACACTTAAGAGTTTACTTGAAGATACTTTCAGCATGGAATGAAAGTAAAAAAATCCATTGGTCACATTGGTTAAGATCTCAACTCACACAAAAGCTTTTCTCAATATTAAAAAAAAAATATTAGAACTTCGTATATGGTCTTGAGACCGACTAGTCCAAGAGGACCAATCCCACCGTCCACTAGCGGGGGCCCATTTAAAGCCAGGGCAAAGCTCTGTATGGACTAACCCAACACAGAAATTGATAGCACGTGGCAAGATTCGAATCAGAGACCTTGAGAGAAACACACTCTCAGATCTCAAGCCTTCAGCAATAGGCCAACCCCCAAGGGTTAATGTCAAGTCTTAAACGTGAGGTGTTTCTTGAGGTCCCACACTAACTAGTGATATCGTCAAATTAGTCACATTATAAGGCTTGAGGAATTCTCACTTCTTGAGCTAGCTTCCAATGTAGAGTTATGCTAAGTCCAAATTCAAATTCGAATCTACTACGTAATTAGAACTCTTACTAGGTCACCTCTATTTGTTCAATCCTAAGTGTGGTGAGGTGTGATGATATCCCATATAAGCTGGAGCTCACTTTTGTGGTTGAGATATGTCTAAACCAAAATTCTAAGAACAATATTGAGAACTAATCTCCTCAATTGCAAAACATTAGCAATCTAGTAGATCATTCAACATCATGATACTAGTGAATAAAAAGTTGATACATTCAAACTATCAAACTTATTGGTTTAATAGAATATAAACTTCAGTGTTTCTTCAAACAAATATGCAAGTTTTGTAAAAATGTGAGTCTAAAGATAAATGTCTAGGGAGGAAAATCAAGTTTTTATGTAAAATCAAATAAATTACGTGCAAATTTCAACCACGCAAGAAAAATAACTTTGAACGAAAAGTAAATTAACGAGACTGAAAGTACCTCCAGCAGCAACCAATTTCTCGACACGCGCAACAATGTGCTTCCCATAGGTATACTTCTTCAAAGCATTCAGGTGAACTTTGATCCTATTAAGAATCAGCTCGAGTTGCTGGTCATCGCAAGTTTCCAACACTTTCTGTACGACATAGTTTGCAAACTGATCCTTCATCATAACCTAAAACCCCCAAAAACACAAGCAAAATATAAGTCAGAAAAAGGTTTTAGTTAAGACCGAGAAGTAGGGGTGCAATGTCATGCACAAACCTGTAGAGGCTCGTTGTCATCGGTCGAACCAATCATCTCATTCACAATGGCTTGACGCTCAGCGACCGTCCCAAAACACAGACACTTTTCTATCACATTAGAAGCAAACTTCTGCTGGCTCATCTGTACTATCTGCCCAGTTAACTCCTTTATTATCGCAGTTCGTTCTTCAGGCTTGCCATGCTCCAGCACGTGCTGAAAATTGAAAACAAATCAAACAGGAAAACGAGTCAAATCTAAGAGTTTCATAAACAAACAATTTTACAATACCAATTACAATGAAACAAACCTGAACAACATAGTTCCCATATTGGTCCTGCGCTAGCATGCAGACACACTGCAAAATCTCATCCATCATAATCTGTTGAGTTTTAGGATCATGGCAGTACTCCAAGACTCGCTGCTTATCAAAACAAAACTAGTTTAGAAAATCATAATCTCTTGCCGGTTATTATTATAAATTCAAGAAACGCGATTCACGCGAATAAAAGTGAAAAGACGTGTTTGTGTGACCTGTATAACACGACAGCCATATGGATGAGTTGACAGCGTCACAACTTGGTCGTAAAATGTTGAAACGATAAACCGGATCTCTTCTTCAGGTACACATTCAATACACTTCTGGATGACATGGTTTCCGTTCTGATCACGCACGCAACGCATAATTTGACCGTCCAGCTCCGTAACCATTTTTGTCTGTTGATCTAAACTAACCACTTCAATAGCCTAGCCAATGCAGAAAAAAAGAGATTAATAACTGTAAATATAATGCATCAAAATATCAGAATCTCACACAAAATGAAGAATAACATATAATCAAATGAAACCACCCTTTTTTTTTTCACTTTAATACTTCAGATGTCGAACACTTCAGAAACCATATAAAATGAGAAAAAAAATAAAAGAAAAAGAATCAGTTTGCTCCAAAATAAAATAAAATACCTGGCGACTCGTACCCAATAAGACAAAAAGGGAGTACTTGGTCTTTATTTCAACAATTCATCAAAGTGAAGTGTCTCATTCACAAGAGAGCAACGTTCTAGAAACAGTTTGCGGAATATTGGGATGATGCGACGAATCATATTAATTAACCTTAGTTACATGGATCAGCAAACCTAAACTTTTTGGCAGATCACAGAAAGACCAAGATACCAAAGGTAGCAAATTACATATGATTTACAATTCAAATAAATGCTCAAAAAGCACACATTCATCATTAATACTAAAAATTAATAATTCTAAACATTGTTGACAAGTTCGAGATCCTATCTAGCATTGGGAGGGGTTGCAAGAAAGTAAAACTTGGGTAACGCGACAGAAGTGCGACAAAATTATAGAATACTGTAAAAGTCGTAAGGTAAAGTGATGACCAGACAGACCTTTTGGATAACGCGACAGCCATACATTTGAAGACTAAGTGTCAGCACATGACCAGTAAGTTGGTCAGCCAGTTCTCTGATTTGTTCTGATGATCCATGCTCAAAAAACTGAACACGAATCAGAATACGTTAGGCATCCAATAACAAAAACACTATACAAGTTTTAAAGTCAAAAGAGCAGAACTACCTTCTGAATCACATAATTACCGAAGACATCGGTCATTAGTGTAAGTGCATTTGGCATTATTTCATGGAAAACCATGGTTTTCTCTTCCACCGAAGCCGTCTCAAGTTTCTGTTGAATAAAACGGCTTCCATACTGATCAGCACTGTAAAAGAATTATAAAGAAAAAAAGTTAGATAAAATGTTCAAAAGTCAAGAAGAAAAACATAGTATTATGACCAGCATTATGCACCTGAACTCAACAACATGCCCAGAAATTTCTGAAAGTTCAAAACATTTGGTCTTATTGCTTTTGAATTCATCGAGCAAGGAAGGTGGAAAGTTATCGTCCAAATTACTAACAGCATCAGAATGCCAAGCTCCCGTTAAACCGCCACCCGCATTCCTCATCCCAGACAAACGTGCATTCCGCTCCCCTTGGCTCATAGGACTACCTTGTCCATACATCGAGTTTGGGAAGGAGGAACCGGCCAGTGGACTTCCGGGATACGACATGCCGAGCCCATACGATGGATTTCCATAAGAATTATGGTTCATGCTAGTTGATTTACCTAGGTAGGGGTGAGAAAGTTGTGCTTTTTGTTGAGCAATTAGTGACTCGATATAAGCTTTTTGGAAGGTAAGTAAATCTGGTACGTTGTTATTTCTTGCTGATTCATTAAGAGCTCCAATCTGTGCAGCAGCAGCTTCGCTTGATCGCAGATACTGAAGATACACAGGATCGAACATGGGAAGCTGATGAGGGTTGGCTGCAGCGAGATTTCCCAACCTGTTTACATTTTGTAACTCCGACGCAGCCAACAAAGGTCCTAAATTTGCGCCTCTTCCCAAGCCCCTCGAGTCCATGGCATTCATTCCTAAAGCAGACGATGGAGCAGTGTGTTCAAAGAAATGAGGCAAATTTCCATTCCCGAGCTGGCTTGCCATCATCGGTGGTGATGAAGGATTAACAGCAAACCCGCCCATGTTATAGTTGGCATGCGAGAAATGCGTATCATCAACATGCTGATAATGAGCAGGCAATGAACCACCTCTTCCAGTAACAGTTGGTGTAGAAGGTCCTCTTGCATTATACGTAGAACCATTCACATCTAGTCCGAAACCGACGCTGCTTTTACTCGCTTTCAAATAGGGATTGTTTGGAGAATGGCGAAGATAAGGTAGCGAATCAGACTTGTTTAAGTATTCGTACTGCTTTGCATTATTACGAGTGTAATCCAATTGATTGAGCCTTGACGACGGGGAATGTTTCTCGTCGCCTATTACATCATTTTGAGAGAGATTCAAACCAGCCAAAGCAGACGCGAGATCTGAGGGCTCGTTTAAATTAGACGAGGCAGCATTAAACGAGTTTTGACGATTGACACTTCTTTTATCTGCTGCGTTAGACCTACCCTCGCCAATAGGCGGAATAGAAGGGCTAGAAACTCTCGGTATGAATTGAGCGTCAGGGGTGCTGCTCCTTGACAAAGAGGATCCTAAAGCAGAAGCGTAAGTATGAGATGCCGAACCAACATGATTTCCGCCAGATTGCAAATCATCCAAATTTTGATGCTGACTAGCAAAATAGGTTTCGGTAATTTCAGCAATGTCATCAAACACATTACGACCAGGCAGATGATGAGAGTGCATGGAGGCAGATGCTGCGCCATTCTTTTCATCCTGATTTGAAAAACATGAAGAAAATGTTAGAAACAACATAACATAACCAAAAGTCAATACAATAAACAATATTTTAGAACATAATTCATCGAAAATCAAAACTTTTAGCTCATGATCATATAGAAATATAATAACATTCTTCAGTTATAAAAAGTAACGCTCCGGACAAAAAACAACAACAAAATCAGCAAATTCTTTGAATTTAGCTGCAACAAACAACAACAACCAAGCTTTATCTCATCGTTAATATCAAGATCTTTTTCATAGATTTCTAGGTCTTCCTCTAACTCTACCTGTCTGACGTCTCTCTATCCGATGTACTCTCATTATTAGAGAGAAATCCAATAACAAGTTTAGCTAAAAGGGTCTCAATCTCACACCAATATAACAACAAAAACAACAACAAAACCCAAATACAAACAGTACTATAAAATTGCATAAACCCTCACCGGAAATATATCAGCAATACTCCTCTGCCTACTTCCAAGCCCCAGTGTCGCCGGCAAGCCAATCAAGCCGTCATCGCCGCCCCATTCAGCACCATCCACCTTCCCGTTAACTCCACCAGTGTGCATAGAAAAAACAGATCTTTCTCCATTCACATTCTCACCTCCTTCACCATTCACCCTCCTTCCCTCACCATTCATCCTTCTCTGCGAAAACCGCCAATCCTCTTTCGACACCAACGGCGGAGGCAACCTCGGATTCAGATTCGCATTCTTGTAATAATAATTCGCATAAGATGGATCAGCACGAAGCTCCTCCTCACTCCCCAAACCTCTTCCACCTCTATATCCCACTGGAGAACCACCATACAAACCCTTAAACGCAGTCGAAGAACCATCCACCGTAGGCGGCGCAGACCCACTTCTCAACCTCAAAACCTCATTCTCCCTCTCGTTCTCCTCTTGTTGCCGCCGCCTCAAAGCACCTACATCTTCACCGTAACTCGCCTCTTGTTGCTGCCGCCGCAAAACACCAACATCTTCACCGTAGTCACCTTTCTTCATCAAAGATCTCATCGCAACATCAGACATCATCCTCTGATGATTATCAATTACCATTAGATAAAGAGAAAAACTTCACTCAACAAAGTTCAACAGACACAAAAAAACACAACCCAGATGAAAAAAAAACAACCTTTAAACCCAGCATAAAATAAAAATGGCACCTTTAAGAATCAAAGTTAGATTTTTTTACGACCCAGCTGAGAATTAAGAGCTTAAGCTGAAAAAAGTGTTTTTATTTGATGGGTGTTTCGATTATGTTAGTGGGTCGAAATTGAATTGGTGATTAATGTTGTTGAGAGTGAATGATGACAACAACGTTTGAAGATCGATGATGTTTTGGTTCATGTTAGGAGAGAAACAGAAACAGTGAGGGGAGTGTGAAGATGGTGTGAGAAGTGGAAAGAGTGATAAGCACTAGTGAACTATACTTTTCAACCGTTGGATCTTATATCGAACGGTTGAGATTGATTTTGTGATTAGAGATTTGTTATTGGAGTTAATATTAGGGTTTTTATTGTGTTTTGTAATAACACATGTATGTGGCGTTTTATGTTTTTTTCTTAGAGAATGAGAAGAAAAAAATAAAATAACAACAAAACAAAATTAAATCTTATTTAATATTCGGTATTAAAAAGTTTGACCCACGTTGGTTTTTTAGTATATATATATATATGCATAAATACAAATATAAATATAAATTTTGCTATATTTATTATTGTTTTGAAGATTTAATAACTAATGTCGTTTTGTCACTTTTTTTGGGTCGGTTTATTTGTTGGTTTGTGAGGGAACTAATGTTGTTGTTTTATGTAGTGGTTTGGTTGAGAAATTGAGGATGTGTGAAAAGCTTAAAATGCATGGTTTTGTCTAATTTAGTATAAGTACCTTGTAGAAAGTGTTTGTGCATGGAATGCAAAGTTTGTAAATTTGGATAAATAACTTGCTTTGGTTCTTTGTTGTTGTGAGATTTTGTTGGAGATTCAAAATAGATGTTACTTGTTTTATTATTTTATTGGGTAATGTATTGATGCATTGAACATTGAGACTCATATGTATGATGGGTATTTGATACCTAAATTCAACTATGTAAAGTTGTATATATACTCAAGTTTCCATCTATTAAGGAGTGCAGAATTTGTATTTTTAAAAGATGATATCTCAACCACTAGATTATTTTTTAAAAATTGTATATGATTTTTCATCTAAAGTAAGATTGAATATTTTCAACCCTTGATATTAAAATTAATGGTTGAGATTACTTTATATTCTACTTCATAGGAACTCTCTATTTTGTTTATTTCTTGATGTACCATAGTCAGTGATGTCAAATTCAATAAATAAATAAATAATGTTACTAATCATTAATTTTCTTAAATATTAATATGTGATGGGAAGTAAAATAAATAAATTATATTTTAGTGTTGACCGACTCAAATTAAAAGTTATGGGTCCATCCACCCTTAGGGAGGGGATGGAAATGTTGATAGATACCATGACGTTTAGTTCAAATACATATTCGAATATTCCTACTGAAAAAGTTTTTTATAAACTCTTATATTCATTTATTATATATAAACAGTCATTCTCGAGGTTAATAAGGTCATACATATATAAATATTGGGTACCATTTTATTTGTATATTTATAATTTGACTTTCAATTTGTTAATTTAATATTTATTTTTTAATTCAATATTTTATTTTATTAAATAATATTTCCATAAGTTAAATTATATAAACTATTTTATCAAATTCTAGCAATAGTGTTATTACGATCACATATTTTTAATTTAAAATTTATTATTAAATTATAAAATTTAAGGGTTCTAGAAACATTGACTTGAATAAAAGAGAGTGTAAATACAACTCTTGAAGTGTGAAATTAAAATACGGGCCAAAATAATAAAAAATGGAACTATCAATTGAATTTAAATGATATTTTATAATTATTAAAAACTGCAAAAGTTTTTTGGAACATAAATTTACTTTTTCTGTTGAAGTTGTCATAGAGTCAAGAGAGTGGGAAAAAAATTCTAAGAGTTGTTGTACTAGTGATGTGCTAAAAGCATTTATATTAGAGTGTTGTTCTCTTCTGATATAGTTGCATTGAATATGAAGGTCATAAATAAAATTTGAAAAAAATCTTAAGTGAAGGTTATTGAGTTGAGCCTATACAAAAGCTCACGTTGTTGTAAGATTTTCTATATGATTCTATATAAAAGCTTATATTCTTGTGAAAGGTTGTTTGGGTTAATCTTGTGAAAAACTCAAGATTGTTTTAGTGAAAATCTCAAAAGGAACTCTTGGGAAGTAGAGTAGGTCATGTGATTTAGGTAGAACAAATATATTCTCTATTGTGATCTTTTTATCACTGGTCTCTTTTATTTTCAGTTATTCATTTGAGTATGTTGCTTCTTATTTGCTCTTATCTATCTTCTAACATAAATGTGTTTTAAAATCAAAGTTTTCATAAATCGGATTTTAGTAAATCCTAATAACATAAACCCCCCCTTATGTTTGGAATTAATTTATCAAGAAGTGGCATCAAAGTCTAATTTATGTTATAAGACTAATTGTCTCATGAGGAAATGACTTCAAATGATTAACTAAACAAATCCTCGTCCTTTAATGGAAAAGGGTAAGAGAAGATGGAAATATTTATATACTAGATGTATTATGATATCTGGACTTATCTGAAAAATGCTTATTTTGTTTCCACACTTCTAGTTAATGGTGTTGTGGAGAACAAAGATAGAGTGGACCAAAAAGATAAGAAAAAATAGCAGTCGGTTTGAAAGTAAAAACTATCATTATTGCTCTTAACATTGATGAATTTTTACATGTTTCTCACTGCGATAGTGCAAAAAAAATGTGGGACACCCTTCGAGTTAATCATAAAGGTATAACTGAGGTATAAAAGGCTAGGATGAACAAATTGACACATGACTATGAGCTCTTGAGAACGAAACCTAAAAAAAAATATCCAGGATATAGAAAACTATTCATTCACATTGTGAATCATATGAGAACTCTGGATAAAGTTTTTTAAAATGAGGATTTGGTTATAAAAGTCCTTCCTGTTGAAACTGTAGTTGACAACCTAAAGTCATTGTGATTTTTGAGCAAGCGTTTAGTTGTTTAGAAGCTTGCTTGATTAATTATGAAGGTATAAATGGCATGGTTAATCGATTAGTCAATGTGTAATGCCTCTTAGTCGATTAAGGTGGTTGATAATCGATTAAGTGACATATAAATTCAAACTTTCCTGTTTTAGCTTGGTTAATCGACTAAAACATGAATTTAATTGATTGACTCATCAAAATGGCTAGTGGGTTGTTTCTTTTTATCTAATTTTTTTCTATATATAAAATAGATTTCTCCTCATTTCAAAACACATTAGCTTTTTGAATACAAACTCTTCTATCATTTCTTTTATAAAATTGTTTTTGCACTGAAGTTGTTTTAGTGTCAAGAGAGTGAAAAATTTCTTCTAAGAGTTAGTGTACTAGTGATGTGTTGAAAGTATCTATTCAAGAGTGTTGTTCTCTTGATATAGTTGTATTGAATTTGAAGGTTGTAAAATAAATTTGAAAAAAGATTGAGTGAAGGTTATCGAGTTGAGCTTGTATAAAAGTTCACGTTATTATTATAAGGTTTTCTGGGTGATTCTCTACAAATGCTCATGTTCTTGTGAAAGGTGAAGTTGCATGCCTCTGATATATTAAGTGGGATACTATACATGTATCTTCTATATAGTTTTGTTGCTTGTTCTTTAAGATTTACTTTGGTTTTAGTTTTATATCTTTGAGTACCCTTTTCCATTGCGCATTTTTGGATCAAGTTTTGGATATGTATTTTAGCATGCATTGTTCAAACTATTTGTGTTTGAGTATGAATAATATGCTTTAAGTCAATTAGTAAATTTTTTGGATCTAGAATCATGTTTGAGATTGTCATACCCCAAATTTGTCCTACCCTTTTAATTTTATCTGGCTTAGGCTCATGCATTTCATAGTCTCATGTGCATACCTCCCATTAGGTCATTAACATAACTCATGCATTCATTAATCAATAACTTTGCATTGGATCAAAGATCTTGGAATCTAGGGTTTTATATGGTTGTTCATTGTGGGCTTCTTTCTCCTAAAGCTACAAGGTTTTTCTATGAAGATTCATCAAGGGCAAGAGGACTATGGTTCTTATGTGCAGTGTCTACAATCGTTAATTCAACTGAGATTCAGTGGTTTCTAGGTTGAGGTGTTTCTATGTGCTCCAACTCTTCTCTTCTTCAAAGACTCCTCAATGTGTTGTTGTTATGATTAATTGATGTTCAAATGCGAATTATGGCATAAAGAAAAGTGGCGATCAATGCAATTGTTTGTTCTCTCCTCTGCTTATGACTGGTTTCTTACTGAAGTTGTGGGTTCCTTAAGAATGAGGATTAATTTGGATTTGAAATTTAATTCAATTGATTCCGTAAATTCAATTTAAAGTTCAAGATTGATTGATTGGATCCAAGGTCTTAAATATTTGACATTTGATTGGTGAAGGAATTGGTTCAAGCTAGAAGATTCATTTATATGGATTTTTAGCATACAAGAGTTCAAAAGCAAAAGTTGATTCATCATCATGTACATGGCTTACAAGACAAAATTGAACACAACAATCCACAATCATATCATACATACATAAACTTCCACCCAATATTTTCCAAACCTCCAGCACTGTGTACACACAATTCAGTAACCATTCAAAATCACTACAATGTCAACTTTGTTACATCAGTAATATACCATGTCTCCATTACAAAATGCATTCATTATAATCTCCCAAACTTCATCACAATTTCATTACAAAACCAAATCCAACCCATCACAAGGTATTGTTACATCTACATCACGTTACAAAGTATGGTGTTCCTAATCCTAAACTTCACCATGAGTATATTCCTTCAAGCTTCATCATCTTCCACTTTTGCCTCTCCACCCATTCTTTGAACCTTGTGCCTTAAGCCTTTATTTGATCTTCAATCTCCCATCTTGTATGCAACTTCAGTAGGCCAAAACCTATAAATTCATACAAAGAAAAAAACTGTTACAATCCTGCACATTCCCAAAACAAAACTCAGTTTCACATAACAGCCCTCAATTACCAAAAAAACTAACAGAATTTTCTAACAAACTTTTTCAATCCAACAACTTATTCCTAACTCTCTAACAGTTCATTTCCCTAACCATTTTTAACCGAGTTCTAACATCTTCTAACCTCCGTATAACTAACCCCAACAGCTTTTACTAACCGCTTTCAACAAACCCAAACAGAGCCTAACCAACTTCATAACTAACCTGACCTATCCTAATAATCACTAACAGATTTTTCAGCATCCTAACCTATCTCTAACTAACAATCAAACAACCTATAACTACCAGTTTATAACTCCCTCTAACAGTTTTCTAGCCAACTAAACCACAGCATACATTTACCATAAACTTCTAACCAAACTCAGACCTGCCATCATTAAATACCAGCAGCCTAATACCTTTAATTGCTAGCAACCATACACTTGAAGAACTAACAGCTTTCTAGTGTTAATTGAGAGTTCTGAGCCTGGGCTGCCATGGACATCATTCAACTCCTCTAATAGATTTCGTCAAAACCACCTGCGCCATTGAAATTTTGAGTCAGCACAGAACTCAAAGACTTTCTACACCAAATATCAAAAAAACCAATCACATCAGTACCACACATTCATCATTCAAAACAGTCACATACACAATCAGTCATACATACACAAATCAAAACTATTTGTCATTCATCATACCTACATTCAAGCATTCACCAAATCAGTCCCATCATAAAATGATCTATAGCATCAGTTCGCAGTACATTCCATACCTCATTTAAATCCAAAATAACATACAAGTCATACAAGCAGTTGCTATTCCAAGCACCGACATTTGAGTCCATACACCCCTGCATCAATACAGCCACATACAAAGTCATTCCAAACCTGCTGCACCTACAAATAAACCGAGTCGGCATCAGTACCAAAGAGAGGGCAATTTTCAGAATGCAAGGAGAAAAAGACCGACATTAGTTCACTAGCAGCTCAACAGAAATTGGCAATAGAAGAAACCAAATCCATAAACATAAAAGCCCATGCAAAGTTCATTACGAAAATTACATATACAAAATTCAGAAACTTATATCAATTACCAATACAAAGACTAACTTATTCTCTACCTGTTTTCAGCATTAACAACTAAATGTCACCAACTTCAGTTTTGAATCACTTCCTAACAGAATTTCAAAAACCCAAACTAACTTCCTATAACTACTTTTCAAATCATAACTAACCAACAACCACCAAAACAGAATAACATATTTGTAACCACCTATCAACCGATTCAATCCCCACCATTCATCTCATAACAGAATTCTCAGAATCCAACGGCTCACCCTCAACCTCCTCTAACTGAATCCATCTTCAGCTCTCCCTATATAATCTACTCTTCACCATCTCATTCAGGGTCTACACGCCATTTCACACTCTCTTCTTCTCCACACACGCTCATTCTCACCTTCACCCTTCACCATTTTCACTCTTCATCACTCTCACATTCTCCTCTCATCCATCTTCATCTTCTCCACGCCATAATCACATAGACACCACTCTCCACTCATCTTCACCTTCTTCCACACACTCTACCACTCTTCATTCCTCTCTTAATCTTCCATCATCTTCTCTGCAACCTCTCACTCTCCACCGTAACACACACTTCATCTATTGCACCATCTTCTTCACCTCATAACAAACTCACCACAACCGAACCTTCATTTTCTTCAATCACCACCGAAATTCAAAAGAAAACAATCTCACTTCAACGCTCAACATACGCAGCAACACCATCGCAGAGAAAACTCAAAAGATTCACAGAAAGAAGAAGGAGACGAAGATCGAATTCAAAGGATTACGAAATTACCAGAAATTGGAGATTCTTCTTATCGAGTGCGTTTATTTCGCGTCTCCTCTACGTCGAGCTACTGGATCCTCATCTCTGGCCTTATCAATCTACGATCTTTGTTTGCGAATCCAGTGAGATGGAGTGCAGAGAGTTCACGGTGGCGTTTGATATTTGATCGGAGAGGGAGGGAACGTAGAGCCGCTGCACCGTTTATGTGAGAGAGGACCGAGACGGAGTGTTCACGGCGGTTGCGCCTTTGAGTTTCGTCGGAGGAGAATCACCGGCGCCGGGTTCGTTGGAGTAGAGGGAAGGAAGCCTCTCAAAGAATCTGATGCGTCACAACAGGTGAAACCTAATCCCTCTTTCTTAGGTTATTTAATTGGAAATTGCATAAACATGGATTAATTGAGTTTAATTAGCGTCAATGAGCATTTAATCGAGGTTAATTGAATTGATGAACCATAAAGTAGGATTAAATTCAGAAAGGAGATTTGAAATTGCTTGGGCCTTGCTCAACACGGAATTGCTATTTGCACCCCCACTCTGGCCCACGCACCCCTTGTTTGGCTGAACAGAAAAAACTCCTCTGGACCAACACCATGGGCCTGCGCCCAGCTTACTCTTCACACCTTAATTTCAACTTTCACCTCCCTGTTTCACTCTTTTTCTTTTGATAAAAACATATAAAGATCATAATCACCATTAAAATTGTGTTAGATTTCTAGGGGATTTTTGAGAGTTTAATTTTTAGTTCCTTTTAGAAATTTCTTAATAAAAAAAACTCATAAAAATAGTAGTATTTTTTAGGTTATTTTTGCACTTAATTTTGATTTGTTTCTTATGTGTTTTTGTGCTAAATTTCGTATGTTTGTGTTTACATTGATTTTGGCCATACTTTAGGCCTACTTTGTTAATACCGTTTTAACGCTACTTTTAGAATTTAGAACAACAATAACATAGATTTAGAAATTAGGAATAGTTCCCTCTTTTCCATTCTTTTTCTTTTGCAACATAAAACATCTAAAAATACTTGAATAAACTCCCATTAAAAAATACCAAGAAAACTCATAAAAAATGACTAATAAATACTTTGACTAATAAAAGGGAATGGAAGCTTGTAACTTCCCTTGCTCAAGGGATGTTCGAGTGTCTGGAGCTCCCTTGCTTAAGGGTTCCATTCAGGCGTAAGTTCCCAACCTCTAAAAAACACAAACCAAAGAGTAACTCGAGTTTCCCTTGCTTAAGGGATTTCCTCGAAACACTCAAACTCTCTCTCTCTCTCTTCTCTCGCTTTCTTAAGGGCACCGTTATTTCCGCTCCATTGCATCCTAGGTTGTCCCCTTGTGCAAGAGCGCGAACGTTAACGCCGCCCAACTAAAAAACACAAAAACAAACAGAAACTATTGAGCCGAACTACGGCGCTCTGATTCCTGAAAAGGATACGTAGGCATCAAGTCGCGGGGCTTGAACGAGCACACTTGTAAATATTTCCTTCTTTTCCCCGTATTTCCTTTTGCATTCATTCGCATGTAGACATAGACATAGTACACACCCTTTAGATAGAAACAGACATAGGTGTATACCATCGAGTACGATGGGCGCGAGGGGTGCTAATACCTTCCCCTTGCGTAACCGACTCCCGTACCTTGATTCTCTGGTCGCAAGACCCTGTTCCTCCCTTTGATAGGTTTTCTGATATTCCTTTCCCTTATGGGATAAATATATTGGTGGCGACTCTGTTCATTTTTCGCGAGCGTGCGACAGCTGGCGACTCTGCTGGGGATGACCTAAGCAAGTCGATCCTAGCCTTTGTTTGTTTTATTTTATTGGGTGTTTATTTGTTTTATGTCTATATCTTGTATATATGTTTGCTTGTTTATTTTCTGCTTGCATATCATGTTTATTTTTGCTTGCACATCATGCATATGGATTATATTTTGTGTTCCTTGGGGTCTTCTGTTCTGTTTTGCAGGTGGGGGTTTGTGTGAGGTAAAAGGCCCACTACCCAGGCCAGTGACACATAGGATTAGCGTGGATGCTCATGTTGACTCCCGTGGCCCTTGCTACGATCGAGTTCAACATGGGGTACCACAACTGGGCGAGGTTCTTTCATGGAACACTGTGTCTGGCACCCTTGCTGCCACAAACACTTCGTACCCCATGAGAACTGTAGACCCTAGTGACCATTAGGGACCACCTGTCCGTGTCTAGAATTCATACCCGTGAGATTGGGGTGGGACAGGAAACCTTGGCTCCTACATACCATTGCTTCTTCATACTCGAGGTTGGACCTTTATTTGGTCTATTCTCCTGGTGCTTGATATTCTGGTATTCCAAAAAGGCGTCGAACCTTTGATCCTGTGACATTTGACCTACAAAGGCTTCACATCAGTTATTCAGAGGATGGTGTGGTGGTTACTCAGATCATATGGACCTTGATCCCATGCTTGCATTGCATAACATCATTGTTTTATCCACTTCATTTGTGAGGAATTCTAAAGTCTGTTTCCAAAAAAGAAATGAAAAGAAAAAGGAAATAGAAAAGCAAAAAGAAAAGAAAAGATATTCTATAAAAAAAAAAAAGAGAAAGCTTTGATTTCAAGAACAAAATGTGTGAAAAGACTTTAGGATTCTTCGGAAATGAAACATTGCATTCATATCATCATGCATTTCATGGTTACGTATCAGAGGCTAATTGGGGTCCCTTCTTCAGATTTCTGCTTCTTCAACAAATTTGACTTCCCTACATCCGTAGCATACAAGGATTAATCAGAAGAGAATCATGGACCGTCTTGAACAGAATCAGGCTGAACTTCGTAAAGACTTGGATACTATGGGAGAAAGGATGACCCAACTCTTTGAGACACTCCGTGTTGTTGTTCAAGGGCAAGAAGAGCTAAGACAAAGTGTTGCTAAATTGGCTAATAGTACTCCGACTACTGTTGCTAATGGGGGATCAAAACCTGTGCCCGTGGAAGTTCCAAATAAGGAGGATTCACATCATGAGAACGATTCCGAGCTTGAAGCTTTCAAGTTCCCGATCGAGGAAAATGAGAGAAAATTCCATCTCCTAGAAGAAAGATTGAAGGCTTTAGAAGGTCGAGGCTCCTCTAGTTTAAATGCTATTGATTTGTGCTTAGTTCCTGATATCAAGATTCCTGCTAAGTTCAAAGTCCCCAGTTTTGAGAAATACGAGGGTACCACTTGTCCGATGAGTCACATCAAGGCATTCTGCAACAAGATGGCACCGTATGCAGAAAATGACAAGCTTCTAATGCACTTCTTTCAGGATAGCCTAAGTGGGGCATCCCTTGAGTGGTATACGCGTCTTGAACGAACCCATGTCCGCACATGGGATGAATTAGCAGAGGCTTTTCTCAAGCATTACAAGTACAACAGTGACATGGCTCCTACTAGACCACAACTCCAAAGTTTAACTCAGAAGGTTGATGAGTCTTTTAAAGAGTATGCACAAAGATGGAGAGAATTAGCTTCCAGAGTCCAACCTCCTCTTTTGGAACGAGAGCTTGTAGACATGTTCATGAACACCCTGAAAGATCCTTATCTAAACATGATGATTGGATGTGCTTCCTCCGAATTCTCAAGTTTGGTTGTCGTAGGAGAACGAATTGAAAATGCTTTAAAGATGGGTAAAATCCAAGATATGGTCAATGTTCCTGAATTCACTGAAGAAGAGAAAAGTGAAACAAATGCAATTTCAGAGAATGGAGAAGAGAAACTCCCTGCTTATCCTCAGGTTCATGTTCTTAACTATCACCAGAATTACCAACAACAAGGTCCACGAAGGCCGAGGAGACCACCAAGGAAGATTGACCCGATTCCTATGACTTATAGTCAACTGCTCTCCCATTTACTCAATGAATCCTTGGTCGAATTAAGGGAGTCTAAGCCCCCTCCAACACCGATTCCTCAAGGATATGACTTAAATGCAAAGTGTGAGTACCATTCTGGGACATCTGGTCATTCAACTGAGGATTGCAATATTTTGAAACACAAAGTCCAAGATCTCATTGACTCCAAAGCGATATCATTCACTCCAAATGGTCTTCACATAAATTGAAAGGTTCATGGGGCTCCCGCACGAGGGATAAGCAAGACATACTCTTATCTTGAGCATTGCATCACTTGCATTGCTCGAATCCCTAAAGTAAGGCAAAAGTTTACAACTCTTGGGTGACTTCGTTGGAGTTTTCTTTTGAAGTAATCTGAAGTATTTGGAAAGAACTGCAAAAAGTATTCAAGATCAACAAGTCCAGACGGAGTCAAGCCTCCTCAACTATGGCAATCATCAATTCATTTTTGCATTTCATTTGTAATTTTCCTTGTTTTGTTAAATGTTTCTTCCATGTAAAACTTGTTTGTTTTTTAATGAAAATAAAAATGCATTGCATATGCTAGTTTCGAATCAATCCATTCGTGTTCACTCATATCTTTCTGTCTATCGATATCAAACTCTGGATTAAGCAAAAATATCAAAAGGAGAATGATGAAAAAATAAAAACGCAAAATCTAAAATTGTGTGCTTTTGAATAAAACCCCGCTGAGGATGTACAGGCATTGTTTCAAATCCCCAAACCCTGGAGATATAAGGGAGATAGACCTTCGTTAACCCCTTTGAGCCTTGAAGTAGGAGTTTCTTTTCTATACAAAAAAAAAAAAAAAAACCCTCACATTTAACCCAGGGGCAGGGTAGCATTCAATTAATCTGGTCGAGCATTCAGAATTCATCAGGAGTATGCATCCAAGGATACAACAATGGTTATCTTTCAAAAGGTCGAGGAAAATCAATGCCACAATGGTAACCCCTCATCAACCAAAGAATAAGGCAGTCACAATCACCTCCCGCAAATCAGAGATTCAGGACCACACGACTTGTTCAAAAAAGAAGTGAAAAAAAAAAAAAAAGAAGAAAAGCCCGCTGAGTCAACAACTCGAAAGCAAGTGACTTAGGCAAAAAAAAATCAGGGCATCCCGCTGGACTCCAAAATAAAATTCAAAAGAATTTGTCCAGGCAAAAATTAGGGAAACAAAAAGGCATAAGCGAAAAACGAGGATTACAAAATAAAGGTCCTTATCAAAAGAACAAGGTCGTGAGATCAGACACCAAATCGAAAGGTAAAGTGACTGCCATGTCCAAGAACTTCATCGGTTCCTCAATCACCTCAAACTCCTCTTGGAGGACGAACGCTCATATCAGGTTAAGTTGAACTTAGGACTGGAGAACATCACGAAGAATGGGTGGGTTAGGTTAGACTTTGAGCCTTAAATCCTTTTTTCTAAAACCGTGAACCAAACCACGTTACAACCCTTAAAAGACCTAATTGAAGCTGGGTTTATTTCAGGAGCATACTATACCAAGTTGCGTAAAACTGACTCCTAGATGTTTGCTTACCATTTATGTTGATATCGATATGACAAATAATTCAAACACTGAATGTCACAACCTCGTTTCAATAAAATTCGATTTCGAAGCTAGCATAAGCATTGCATCAGGATTATCATCTTCAAAACAAATATCTTTTACTTGTGAATAAATACTTGACATCAAGGAAGACCAAACAATGAACAACTGCAGAAAAAGTTGATCGATTCCATGAGCCATTCACTTCAAAGGCTGATTACTCCAAAGGGCAAGTTGTGTGAAGACTCTGTCAACTAAGGCATCCATTCAAGTTTCCATCAATCTGGGGCAATCAAGTCGAGGAATCTCTCTTGGGGTCAATTAATCTGGGGCAATCAAGTCGAGGAATCTCTCTTAAGTTCAACCAATCTGGGGCAGTTACGTCGAGATTTGATAAATCTCTCCAAGGATCCTTTGGGGCAAATTCCTTCATAGCCCATGAATCTTGGGGCACAATCTTCTGAGTTATATTGATTCTCCCCGATCATAGGAGTCTACTTCTCCTGGAAGTTTGTTCCATTCCTTCAAGCATAGGAGTTTATTTCTCCTAGGAGCTGTTCTACTTCCCTAATCAAGGCTCCTTACCTGAATCTCTCATCCCCACCATGGTGAATCGAGGGAATCTCCTCAAGCTCACCATCCCAAAGCAATTCAAGGTGTAGGGAAAGTCAGACGAAGTCACTTCCTCCCCAACAAAGCTACATTTCAACCCTCAATGCAGTTTCCAATGATCTTTGGTACTGCAGGGTTTCCAACACCGATCCATATTAGTAGGTCAAGACAACAAGCAACGGACCCCAACGATCCTCCTCCTCTATCACCAATGCCTTTATTTGGCACTCTGCATATAGTTTCCATTGCATATAGCATTGCATCCTCAAAAGCGTAGCATATCCATCAAAGTGGATCATTACGCCATAGAAAAATTCAAACATGCATACAAAGCATAAGCCAGATAAGACAAATTATCACTCAATCAAGACGATGATACTTCCCCACATAAAAAAATTGTCCTTACAAACTCTGATTGATATCTGCTACTACATCACAAATCTTCTCAAAACCCAGTTCCCGTCCTGGTAATAATCTTTCCAAATCCAGTTCTCGTCCTGGTAATCATTTTCCAAATCCAGTTCCCGTCCTGGTAATCATTCTCCAAAGCCCAATTCTCGCCTTGGCAAACTTTTTTCAAAGTCCAGTTCTCGCCCTGGCAAATTTTTTTCAAAGTCCAGTTCTCGCCCTGGCAAACTTTTTCAAAGTCCAATTCACGCCTTGGCAAAACCTTTTTCAAAGTCCAGTTCTCGCCCTGGCAAACTTTTTCAAAGTCCAGTTCTCGCCCTGGCAAACTTTTTCAAAGTCCAGTTCTCGCCCTGGCAAACTTTTTCAAAGTCCAGTTCTCGCCCTGGCTAACTTTTTCAAAGTCCAGTTCTCGCCCTGGCAAACTTTTTCAAAGTCCAGTTCTCGCCCTGGCAAACTTTTTCAAAGTCCAGTTCTCGCCCGGGCAAACATTTTCAAATTCCAGTCCCTGCCCTGGTAAATCCTTTCCATCATTTTCAGCCCTCGCTCACGGTGAAGTCAGTTCTCGCCTGGCAACCACCATCCATCCATAATTTCTTACCGTAAAACCAATTCCCAATCCCCAGCAAGTCATTATTTTCTTTTCCCATCCAACCATTACATACCATAAATTCTTCCACCAGAAAACAAAAAAATCTCTTTCCCCAGCAGATATCAGAAAAATAAAGATAACACTGACACCATCCTCTCTTCAGGACAAATTTCTGGTACTTTGATATTTAATCTTCTTCTACCTCGAATGTTCGAAAGGCTAGCGCCAATCTCACCTTCAGATATAAGACGATTAAATAGGGGCAGCTGTCATACCCCAAATTTGTCCTACCCTTTTAATTTTATCTGGCTTAGGCTCATGCATTTCATAGTCTCATGTGCATACCTCCCATTAGGTCATTAACATAACTCATGCATTCATTAATCAATAACTTTGCATTGGATCAAAGATCTTGGAATCTAGGGTTTTATATGGTTGTTCATTGTGGGCTTCTTTCTCCTAAAGCTACAAGGTTTTTCTATGAAGATTCATCAAGGGCAAGAGGACTATGGTTCTTATGTGCAGTGTCTACAATCGTTAATTCAACTGAGATTCAGTGGTTTCTAGGTTGAGGTGTTTCTATGTGCTCCAACTCTTCTCTTCTTCAAAGACTCCTCAATGTGTTGTTGTTATGATTAATTGATGTTCAAATGCGAATTATGGCATAAAGAAAAGTGGCGATCAATGCAATTGTTTGTTCTCTCCTCTGCTTATGACTGGTTTCTTACTGAAGTTGTGGGTTCCTTAAGAATGAGGATTAATTTGGATTTGAAATTTAATTCAATTGATTCCGTAAATTCAATTTAAAGTTCAAGATTGATTGATTGGATCCAAGGTCTTAAATATTTGACATTTGATTGGTGAAGGAATTGGTTCAAGCTAGAAGATTCATTTATATGGATTTTTAGCATACAAGAGTTCAAAAGCAAAAGTTGATTCATCATCATGTACATGGCTTACAAGACAAAATTGAACACAACAATCCACAATCATATCATACATACATAAACTTCCACCCAATATTTTCCAAACCTCCAGCACTGTGTACACACAATTCAGTAACCATTCAAAATCACTACAATGTCAACTTTGTTACATCAGTAATATACCATGTCTCCATTACAAAATGCATTCATTATAATCTCCCAAACTTCATCACAATTTCATTACAAAACCAAATCCAACCCATCACAAGGTATTGTTACATCTACATCACGTTACAAAGTATGGTGTTCCTAATCCTAAACTTCACCATGAGTATATTCCTTCAAGCTTCATCATCTTCCACTTTTGCCTCTCCACCCATTCTTTGAACCTTGTGCCTTAAGCCTTTATTTGATCTTCAATCTCCCATCTTGTATGCAACTTCAGTAGGCCAAAACCTATAAATTCATACAAAGAAAAAAACTGTTACAATCCTGCACATTCCCAAAACAAAACTCAGTTTCACATAACAGCCCTCAATTACCAAAAAAACTAACAGAATTTTCTAACAAACTTTTTCAATCCAACAACTTATTCCTAACTCTCTAACAGTTCATTTCCCTAACCATTTTTAACCGAGTTCTAACATCTTCTAACCTCCGTATAACTAACCCCAACAGCTTTTACTAACCGCTTTCAACAAACCCAAACAGAGCCTAACCAACTTCATAACTAACCTGACCTATCCTAATAATCACTAACAGATTTTTCAGCATCCTAACCTATCTCTAACTAACAATCAAACAACCTATAACTACCAGTTTATAACTCCCTCTAACAGTTTTCTAGCCAACTAAACCACAGCATACATTTACCATAAACTTCTAACCAAACTCAGACCTGCCATCATTAAATACCAGCAGCCTAATACCTTTAATTGCTAGCAACCATACACTTGAAGAACTAACAGCTTTCTAGTGTTAATTGAGAGTTCTGAGCCTGGGCTGCCATGGACATCATTCAACTCCTCTAATAGATTTCGTCAAAACCACCTGCGCCATTGAAATTTTGAGTCAGCACAGAACTCAAAGACTTTCTACACCAAATATCAAAAAAACCAATCACATCAGTACCACACATTCATCATTCAAAACAGTCACATACACAATCAGTCATACATACACAAATCAAAACTATTTGTCATTCATCATACCTACATTCAAGCATTCACCAAATCAGTCCCATCATAAAATGATCTATAGCATCAGTTCGCAGTACATTCCATACCTCATTTAAATCCAAAATAACATACAAGTCATACAAGCAGTTGCTATTCCAAGCACCGACATTTGAGTCCATACACCCCTGCATCAATACAGCCACATACAAAGTCATTCCAAACCTGCTGCACCTACAAATAAACCGAGTCGGCATCAGTACCAAAGAGAGGGCAATTTTCAGAATGCAAGGAGAAAAAGACCGACATTAGTTCACTAGCAGCTCAACAGAAATTGGCAATAGAAGAAACCAAATCCATAAACATAAAAGCCCATGCAAAGTTCATTACGAAAATTACATATACAAAATTCAGAAACTTATATCAATTACCAATACAAAGACTAACTTATTCTCTACCTGTTTTCAGCATTAACAACTAAATGTCACCAACTTCAGTTTTGAATCACTTCCTAACAGAATTTCAAAAACCCAAACTAACTTCCTATAACTACTTTTCAAATCATAACTAACCAACAACCACCAAAACAGAATAACATATTTGTAACCACCTATCAACCGATTCAATCCCCACCATTCATCTCATAACAGAATTCTCAGAATCCAACGGCTCACCCTCAACCTCCTCTAACTGAATCCATCTTCAGCTCTCCCTATATAATCTACTCTTCACCATCTCATTCAGGGTCTACACGCCATTTCACACTCTCTTCTTCTCCACACACGCTCATTCTCACCTTCACCCTTCACCATTTTCACTCTTCATCACTCTCACATTCTCCTCTCATCCATCTTCATCTTCTCCACGCCATAATCACATAGACACCACTCTCCACTCATCTTCACCTTCTTCCACACACTCTACCACTCTTCATTCCTCTCTTAATCTTCCATCATCTTCTCTGCAACCTCTCACTCTCCACCGTAACACACACTTCATCTATTGCACCATCTTCTTCACCTCATAACAAACTCACCACAACCGAACCTTCATTTTCTTCAATCACCACCGAAATTCAAAAGAAAACAATCTCACTTCAACGCTCAACATACGCAGCAACACCATCGCAGAGAAAACTCAAAAGATTCACAGAAAGAAGAAGGAGACGAAGATCGAATTCAAAGGATTACGAAATTACCAGAAATTGGAGATTCTTCTTATCGAGTGCGTTTATTTCGCGTCTCCTCTACGTCGAGCTACTGGATCCTCATCTCTGGCCTTATCAATCTACGATCTTTGTTTGCGAATCCAGTGAGATGGAGTGCAGAGAGTTCACGGTGGCGTTTGATATTTGATCGGAGAGGGAGGGAACGTAGAGCCGCTGCACCGTTTATGTGAGAGAGGACCGAGACGGAGTGTTCACGGCGGTTGCGCCTTTGAGTTTCGTCGGAGGAGAATCACCGGCGCCGGGTTCGTTGGAGTAGAGGGAAGGAAGCCTCTCAAAGAATCTGATGCGTCACAACAGGTGAAACCTAATCCCTCTTTCTTAGGTTATTTAATTGGAAATTGCATAAACATGGATTAATTGAGTTTAATTAGCGTCAATGAGCATTTAATCGAGGTTAATTGAATTGATGAACCATAAAGTAGGATTAAATTCAGAAAGGAGATTTGAAATTGCTTGGGCCTTGCTCAACACGGAATTGCTATTTGCACCCCCACTCTGGCCCACGCACCCCTTGTTTGGCTGAACAGAAAAAACTCCTCTGGACCAACACCATGGGCCTGCGCCCAGCTTACTCTTCACACCTTAATTTCAACTTTCACCTCCCTGTTTCACTCTTTTTCTTTTGATAAAAACATATAAAGATCATAATCACCATTAAAATTGTGTTAGATTTCTAGGGGATTTTTGAGAGTTTAATTTTTAGTTCCTTTTAGAAATTTCTTAATAAAAAAAACTCATAAAAATAGTAGTATTTTTTAGGTTATTTTTGCACTTAATTTTGATTTGTTTCTTATGTGTTTTTGTGCTAAATTTCGTATGTTTGTGTTTACATTGATTTTGGCCATACTTTAGGCCTACTTTGTTAATACCGTTTTAACGCTACTTTTAGAATTTAGAACAACAATAACATAGATTTAGAAATTAGGAATAGTTCCCTCTTTTCCATTCTTTTTCTTTTGCAACATAAAACATCTAAAAATACTTGAATAAACTCCCATTAAAAAATACCAAGAAAACTCATAAAAAATGACTAATAAATACTTTGACTAATAAAAGGGAATGGAAGCTTGTAACTTCCCTTGCTTAAGGGATGTTCGAGTGTCTGGAGCTCCCTTGCTTAAGGGTTCCATTCAGGCGTAAGTTCCCAACCTCTAAAAAACACAAACCAAAGAGTAACTCGAGTTTCCCTTGCTTAAGGGATTTCCTCGAAACACTCAAACTCTCTCTCTCTCTCTCTCTCTTCTCTCGCTTTCTTAAGGGCACCGTTATTTCCGCTCCATTGCATCCTAGGTTGTCCCCTTGTGCAAGAGCGCGAACGTTAACGCCGCCCAACTAAAAAACACAAAAACAAACAGAAACTATTGAGCCGAACTACGGCGCTCTGATTCCTGAAAAGGATACGTAGGCATCAAGTCGCGGGGCTTGAACGAGCACACTTGTAAATATTTCCTTCTTTTCCCCGTATTTCCTTTTGCATTCATTCGCATGTAGACATAGACATAGTACACACCCTTTAGATAGAAACAGACATAGGTGTATACCATCGAGTACGATGGGCGCGAGGGGTGCTAATACCTTCCCCTTGCGTAACCGACTCCCGTACCTTGATTCTCTGGTCGCAAGACCCTGTTCCTCCCTTTGATAGGTTTTCTGATATTCCTTTCCCTTATGGGATAAATATATTGGTGGCGACTCTGTTCATTTTTCGCGAGCGTGCGACAGAGATTGATTTAAGTCATGACATAAATGAAATCTCAAAACATCTTCAAATTGCAAAAAAAAATTGAGATTTGGGTGAGTGATTCGAAACACAATACCCTGTAAGTCAAATCAAAGCAAACAGAAAAAAATCAAAATTATGTGAGTCGAATTACAATTTGTGAATGATTCGAATCGTGAACACTGTGACTCGAATTACATATTGTTCATGAGTCGAATAACCACTTGTTCTTGACTCTAATTAAGCCTTGTATGATTTGAATCATAGCTTTAATCATAGTTTTATGTTTTTTTTAATTAACAACAAAACAATAAAATCTAATTCAATTTTTTGTATTAATATATATATATATATATATATATATATATATATATATATATATATATATATATATATATATATATATATATATATATATATATATATATATATATATATATATATATATATATATATATATATATATATATATATATATATATAGGGGACGACTCAAGTGAGAACACTTGGTTATTATGAGAAATGAGAACAATGAATCACGACCATTAAATTTTGATTTTGTTGATTTTAATGGACTGGATTTGTTTCTCTTTCTATGTTGATTTAAAATAAATACTAAGGATCATAGAAAGAAACCAATCCAGTCCATTAAAATCAACAAAATCAAAATTTAATGGCCGTTATTCATTGTTCTCATTTCTCATAATAACCAAGTGTTCTCACTTGAGTCGTCCCCTATATATATATATATATATATATATATATATATATATATATATATATATATATATATATATATATATATATATATATATATATATATATATATATAATTTGCTATAATTATTATTGTTTTGAAGCTTGAACATCTAATTGTAACGTTGTTTTGTCATTTTTTGGGTCGGTTTATTTGTTGGGTTGTGTGTGTATAAGTGAGGAAATTAATGTTGTTGTTTTATGTAAAAGTTTGGTTGAGTATTGAGGATGTGTGGAAAAAAAAACTTAGAATGTATGGTTTTGTCTAATTTAGTATAAGTATCATGTAGAAAGTGTTTGTGCATGGAATGCAAAGTTTGTAAGTTTGGATAAATAACTTGCTTTGGTTTGTTGTTGTGAGATCTTGTTGGAGATTCAAGATAGATGTTACTTGCTTTATTATTTTATTGGGTAATGTATTGATGTATTTTTACTACTAGAAATACTCGAATTTCCTGCGGATTTACCTGCGGATATTAGCTTAATCTCCGCAGGAAACACGTTACCTGCGGATTTTCCTGCGGTTCTTTGTCCCCAGCTAAAACCTTTGTGGGTAATATTTTCGGCAGTAAATTCCGCAGGTAATTCTGCAGCTAAATCCGCAGGTAAACCGCAAGTATTTTCTATCTAAATATAATAATTTTTTGTTTTAATAAACTTACTTTTGAAACATTATAATTTATAAATATAATATAAAATAAAATTATAATTTAAATAAGACAAAACAAATTATAAAAGCTACTACATAAGTAATAAAAAGACTAACATAATCAAATTATTTAAAATGATTTAAACAACCAAGCTTCTGGTGATAATTTATCCACCCAAGTTAAAAAGATAAAACCATCCAAATTACAACCAAGTTAACAAGAAAAACAGTACAAATCAAAATTTCAGTACTAAAGTCTTCTTCATCTGATTCATCGATGTCTTCTTCATTTGTTTGATCACTTTCATTAGTGAGTTGGAATTTGAATCCGTCTGGATCCTCATCGAAATCATGTATTTTCTTCAATTTTCAAAGGCGACGCCCCTATCTTTCAAACTTTCAATGTTGCCATCGAAATTGAGATCTGATCTGGTCCTCACTTTTCAAAACAAATACAACATTTTATGTCATAGATAGAACCATATTCCTGCACTTCAAAGACTTTTGACTCAAAAAACAGGAGCACGTGTGAAACCTATACAGTTCATGGCCAGGAAATTCATTACTAATACTAACAAGTTGCAAGTCAGAATATTGGTACACGTTGCAGACATTTGAACAATTCACATAGATACATTATGTAGTTTCAATTCATCACCATCTAACACAAACCATACAAAATACATACAAATGCAAACAGTCAATACATCATCAAATTCAAACAATAGCACACCCACAAAACCAAATGTAGTTCATGATCCCAACACAAAACAGTTAATTAGCAAACTAGTCTGCATAGTAAACAAAATAGCTAGCATCACTATCACAAACAGATCCAAGCCATGCTCATACAATTCAATCACATACCAATACCAAAAACATTGAAAGGAATTTACAGACATGTACTATGTCAGAACCACCCTATAGCTTGTAACGGTCTTAGGTAACTTTTGTAACATTCTGGCAGTTATTCACTAGGATATGAGGAATTTCCAGTTATTTGTTAATTAGCCGATCATTGGTACTCTTAATCATTGAGATAACTAAGAAAAATTAATAGGAACTCTCCATTCTATTTATTTCTTGATGTACCATGCTAAGTGATGTCAATCCAATAAATAAGAAAATATTGATGATTAATTTTCTTACATATGTGATGGGAAGTAAACTAAATAAATTATATTTAAATTTTTACCGCCTCAAATTAAAGATATGGGTCCATCCATCCCTTAGAGAGGGGACGGAAATGTTGATAGATAGCATGCCATATAAGCATCTATTTCAAATATTATATATAAATAAATTATATTATATATTATTCATAAATATTATATTTTATATATATATATATATATATATATTTAGATACATATGTACATTAAAACAATATATATATATATATATATATATATATATATATATAATTTAAAATATATTATTAAATAAAAACATAATATTATATTATATAAAATTAATATGTAACTCTTTCTAGAAGTAAAAATTAGATTAAAGAAATTAATAGGAAGGACATAAACTTAATCCAAAGAAAAAGTAAAATAATAAAACGAAAAAATGTAAAAAAAAAAAAAAAAAAGAAGAAATATATTTTACATTAAAGTATGGTGAATTCAAGTTTTGGAACGGACGTTATAATTATAAAATTTTAATAGATATATATTGACAGTGTAAAATAATTTTACACTATCATTGTATCAATCATTTTCTCCAACTATAAACATTAGTGTGTGGATCTAAATCATGCACGAAATAATGTTTTATGTTATTTTAGTTAATTTAAAGTATTGTATCAAATAAAATTATTGAAAATACGATGAGAAGAAATAATTTCTAGATAAATTTTTTGGTATTCATAAGTTTGGTTTGAATATTGCAATTTTTAATATAAATAAATTTAAATTTTTAATTTATTTTAAAATATAACATTATATTAAATATTATTATTTTAAGAGATTAAAGGTAGTGTTAAATTAATTTTACACTATTAACCAATAAAATTATAATATTCAATTGTATTATATCAATATTTTAAAATTAAAAAACGAGACTTTATGAGATACACAAATTTTTGATTGGTTGAAAGTATAAAAGTATTTTACATTGTTGATACATACTCTTTTCTCTTTTATTTTAATAAATAAAAATATTGATACTCAACTTAATTCAAAAATACTCAATTACTTATTCCTTTATTTTTATATGATGACAAAATTGATCTTCTCATATTAAACTCACATATTTTTATAACTCTTTTTATATAAATTATAAATAATAATGTCAATAAAAATGGCAATGATAAAATTTAGGTGAGGTAATATAATATTCCTGTTTATGTAAGTATTTGAAAAAAGGGTTAAATACCGTTTACCCCCGCCAAATAAGCGAGTTTTGATTTTGCCCCCTTTAAAAAAAAATTGTTGCGTAGACCCTACCAAATGCAGATTCCAACCATTTAAACCTTTTACCATGTTTTTACCTAGAACACCAGGTTACCATCCTACGTGTCTGTTACTAATGCCACGTAAGCCATAGTATATAAGTCATTGTTTTACTGTTCTCATTTTACCCCCTGAAAAAAATTAGGGCAAACACTTCTGAAAAAAGCAAAGAGGCAATGGCGAAAATGAAGAAGACAAAGACGAGCAAGACGGAGAAGACGAGCCAGTCAAAGAAGACGGCGCGGTCAAGCAAGATGACGCAGTCAGGCCAGAGTGAGAAGGCGATGCAGTCAAGCCAGTCATCCAAGAAAACCAAGGTCGTGAACCGGGACAAACCTGTAGAAGAAGTCATTGAAGATGAAAAGGTACGAATTTTAGGGTTTAACAAATTTTAGGGTTTGTCATCATTTTAGGGTTTAACAAATTTTTCATTTCCTTTAAAAATTTCAGAATATGCATTTAATCAGTGTTGTTTTCCATCATGGATGGGAATTTGTGAGCATGGGTGATGGGGTTATGATATACAGGGGAGGGGTAACGACACATGTTACTGACATTCACATTGACAACTTTACTATGATTTGCGTTAACAAGCTGTTGAATGAGTGGGGTTACAATGAAGGCACATTTAGGGTACAGACAAAGGTTGTTGAGATTGATCCCAACTTTTTCCAAATTAAGAAAGATGATGACTGTTATGATGTAGCTGCATTTTCTTATGCCAATGAAGTAGAGGGTGTCATGTATGTAGAGCATGATGTAGTAGATGTTTCATTTTCAGTTGTTAGTCCTAGATGTGTTAATGAAACAGATGTTCAGGATCAAAGTGATGAAGAAGGAGTGGAAGGATTAGGAGATAGTGAGGATGAACGTGCCACTGGGTTGGAGGATGGGTTTGAAGACATAGATGTTTCTGTACCTAGGAAGGAAGCTCTTTCCCTATCTGATGTTATGAGGGGTTCAGAAAAGAAAGAAATGGAAGATGAAGATGAATATGTAATTAACGAGTTGGACAGCTCAGACCCTGATTTATCAGATGAGGAGAAAGTTCACAAGTTTGAAAAGTTTAAAAAGGAGCATTTCAATAAGAATTTTAAATTTGAGTGGGGTATGGAATTTAATTCCCTTGATGAGTTTAGAGAAGCTATACGTGAGTGGTCAGTATTAAATGGTAGGGAAGTAAAGTTTGTGAAAAACGAGAGCTACAGGGTTAGGGTGGAATGTAGGGCCAAGTGTGGGTTTTTAATACTTTGTTCAAAGGTGGGCCACAAACATACTTTTGCTATAAAAACAATATTTGATAAGCACACATGTGCTAGGGTTCTAGACAACATATCTGCAAGCTCAAGGTGGGTGGCCAAGGCTGTTGTAAAAAAGATGCAAACATCACAAAGTGTTAGGATTACTGACATTATTCAAGACTTGAGGCAGAATTTTTTTGTGGGCATCACTATTGCAAGGGCATGGAAGGCAAAGCTCATAGCCAAGAGGATTCTTAAGGGAGATGCAGATAGGCAATATGCTAATTTGAGGAGGTATGCATCTGAGCTACATAGAGTTAACCCTAGTAATACTGTGAGTATCACTGTCAACAGACCTAGCCCATCCATACAACCAAGATTTGGGTCCTTTTACTTTTGTTTTGATGGTTGCAAAAAGGGGTTCACTAATGGCTACAGACCCTTTGTTGGGGTAGATGGGTGTCA